>NW_016809574.1:667087-704700 GCF_001698545.2 Rhinopithecus bieti | reverse complement strand
TAACCTGCACGTTATTCACATGTACCCTGAAACTTAAAGTATAATAAAACAAAATTAAAAAAAAAAAATACAATACATACAGATTGGGAAGGAAGAAAAAAAAAAAAAAACAAATTTTGCTTACCCCAGGTAAGGAAATGAGGTTTGCAGTTACGACAAATTTCAAATACATTATATTTGGCCCCACACCTTTCTATCTCAATGAAACATGGATATAGAAATACTGGTATGTAAGAAAAGCATATACTAGGAATAACCTTAAACCTTAAATTCTCTCCAACTACTTTCTTTTTCTTTGTTTATGGAGATGAGATCTCACTCTAGCATGTAGGCTGTAGGGCAGTGTTGCGATTATATTTCACTGCAGCCTTGAAGTCCTGGGCTCAAGTGATATTTCTACCTCAGCCTCCCAAGTAGCTGGGATTGTGATTCACCATCCCTGGCCGAACTTGAGTATTTAACTCTTACAACTATAATAGAGTGCTCACAACAGTCTATTATTATTGCATCAACTGATGTAATCAGCATGGTGATTAGGTTCATAGACCACCCTAATAAAGTTTGTGTATCTCATAAGTTCCTTAACTTGTCTACAATTTAACAGTTCCAGTTACTCCATAAATTACTACCCAAGAATACAAAAGCAATAGAGGTTATCATGCCCCACTGAATGGGATAGGACTTCTGACCTCACACCATTTCAGAAAAGTTATTCATAAGTTAATTACTTATAAGTAACTGCTCAGTTCTCTTATATACGTGAATATTCAATTTGTCAACATATTTACAAGGTACTAAATCTGAAATGCAAGTACATTTGAATTATGCTTCTATTATGTTCCTACTGTGACAACATTAGGACAACATGAAGTGTATTTGTTGAACATGATAATTATTTTGTAAAGTTAAAAAGATAGTATTCATTTTACTTTATCTTGATAGAACCATATTGAAACAGTGATTTTCTAATTTTCAAATTTTGGTTAAAAGAAAAGTAGAATTTTTATTTGATATTGAGCATCTCTCTGTCACCCAGGCTGGAGTGCAGTGGCATGATCTCGCTCACTGCAACCTTCGCCTCCTGGTTTCAAGTGATTCTCATGTGTCAGTCTCCTGAATAGCTGAGATTACAGGCGTGTGCCACCATACCTGGCTATCTTTTTTATATATATTTTTAGTAGAGACAGGACTTTGCCATGTTGGTCAGGCTCGCCTCCAACTCCTGACCTCAAATGAACTGCCTGCCTCAGCCTCCCAAAGTTCTGGGATCACAGACATGAGCCACTGCGCACAGCTCGTGTTTTCTATATTTGTTAAATGTTATACAGCTTAAAAGTGACCAATTCTTGAGCTATTTCCTAATATGTGAGGAAATGTAGAATGGTGGGTTTTGTGAAATACAATTGTAAGAAGAGAAATATATTGTTTGGAGATACTTAATCTGATATATGAAAATTTTAAGCAATATTATTCACTTGATCTTAAGTGTTACTCATTTATATAGTCATTCAGCGAATAGTTTGCATTTATTTATTTATATTATTTATTATTATACTTTAAGTTCTAGGGTACATGGTGCATAACGTGCAGGTTTGTACATATGTATACTTGTGCCATGTTGGTGGCTGCACCATCAACTTGTAAGCACCCATCAATTCATCATTAAATCATGTATAACTCCCCAATGCAATCCCCCCCCCTCCCCCTCCCAATGATAGGCCCCAGTGTGTGATGTTCCCCCTTCCCGAGTCCAAGTGATCTCATTGGTTCAGTTCACCACCTATGAGTGAAGACATGTGTGTTGGTTTTCTGTTCTTGTATATTTGCTAAAGAATGATGGTTTTCCAGCTGCAGTCCATGTCCCCTACAAAGGACGCAAACGTCATCTTTTTTTATGGCTGCCTAGTATCCATGGTGTATATGTGCCACATTTCTTAATCCAGTCTGTCACAGATGGACATTTGGGTTGATTTCCAAGTCTTTGCTATTGTGAATAGTGCCGCAATAAACATACGTGTGCATGTGTCTTTATAGCAGCCATGATTTATACCTTTGGGTATATACCCAGTAGTGGGATGTACTGGGTCATATGGTAACATCTAGTTCTAGATCCTTGAAGGAATCGCCATACTGTTTTCCATAATGTTGAACCTAGTTTACAATCCCAGCAAACATGGTAAAAGTGTTCCATTTCCCACATCCTCTCCAACAACGTTGTTTCCTGACTTTTTAATAATTGCCATTCTAACTGGTGTGAGATGGTATGCTCATTGTGGTTTTGATTGCATTTCCTGATGGCGATGGATGATGAGCATTTTTTCATGTGTCTGTTGGCTGTATGAATTCTTAATGTCTTCTTTTGAGAAATGTCTGTTCATATCCTTTGCCCACTTTTCCCTTTAGAAATTAGTAACATACTGGATTGTGTTAGGAGTACCCTGAGAATACATAACTAGTTTATGGAATTGAATTACTAGAATTTGAAGTGATTGTGGGGAAGAAAGTGGCAAATTACAGAAAGCATCTTCTTTTATGAATTAGTCCCAAATGCAAGCCACATTTCATTTTCATTAGGTGGAACTGATCATTTGATGAAGGTATCTTGTCACTGAGCTAATCTGTCTTTGGAGCTACAAATTTGTTAGGTTTGTCTATGATTAGTTATATACAGTCAAGTGAAGCTGAATAGAGAGACCAGATATGCAGTCTCAAAAAATAGAAGTTTATGTCTCTCCAATTTACCATTTCAGTTTAAGCAAACAGTTTAGAGCAGTAGGTTGAATACACCATAGAAATGACTTTCATAAAACAGAAGCCACAGGAGACTCAAGGACAAATAAAAAACATGAATGACTGAAAGGACAGTTACACATTTCTAAAGCCAAAACAGATTATGTTCTAACATTGCCCCAGAACAATATAGAATTTCTATACAACAAAATTATGTATATGTAGTTGAAATAATATAAGTATCATTATTTGAACATACTGCAATTAAAACAGAAATATCCAAAATTATAAAACAGAAAGCTCCTTCCACTTGTAATTTAAAACAACAACAAAACTCTGTTAAGCAACTTGTATTAGGGTTCTCCAGAGAATCAAAACCACGTGTGTGTGTGTGTGTGTGTGTGTGTGTGTGTATACATATTATATCGATATGTTTTGGCTCTGTGTCCTCACCTAAATCTCATCTTGAATTGTAATCCTCATAATCTCCATGTGTCAAGGGAGGGACCTGGTAGGAGGTGATTAAATCATGGGGGCAATTTCCCCCATGCTATTCTTGTGATAGTGAGTATTCATGAAATCTGATAGTTTTATAATGGACTCTTCCCTCTTCACACACACTCTCTCTCCTGCCATCATGTAAGACGTTTCTGCTTCCCCTTCCTCCATGATTGCGAGTTTCCTGAGGCCTCCCCAGCCATGCGGAATAGGGTCAATTAAACCTCTTCTTGTAATACATTACATAGTCTCAAGTATTTCTTTATAGCAGTGTGAAAATGGACTAATATATATATGTGTTAGAATACATATGTATTCTATATATAGATGCATTATATATACACAGGTGATGCACATATATGTATACATTATATATACATATATATGTATGTACATAGTATAGCTATAGAAAGACATTTGTTTTACTATACTGGCACAATTATGGGGCCTAAGACATCCCCAGACCTGCAGGTGGCAAGTTGGAGACCTAGTAGGGTCACTGTGTAGTTATGTATATGTACATATATATGTAATACACATATACATATACATTATATGTGCATATCATATATGTCTATATATATACACACACATATGGAAAGATGTATATTTACCAAATTGACTGACATGATTATGGAGGCCAAGAAGTCTTGAGACCTGCCGTTGGCAAGCTGGAAACCCAGGAGAGCCCACATTTAGTTCCAATTCAAGTCCAAAGTCCTAAAAACCAAGACAGCCTATAGTATAAGTTCCAATTCAAAACCAGAAGGCCCAAGACCCAAGAAAAGCTGATGCTTTAGGCTGAGCCCAAAGATCAGAAAGGACTATATCCAAGTTCAACAGACAGTAGGAGGAGTTAGTTCTCATTCATGAGACTATCAGGTTTTTTGTTCTATTAACGCTTCAATAGATTGGACGAAATCCACCCACACTGGGGAAAGCAATTTGCTTTACTCCGTCTACTGATTTAAACATTAATCTCATTGAAATAGTCCCTCATTGACACACTCAAAATAAAGTCTGACCAAATATCTGTGTACCGTGTGACTCCATCAAGTTGACACATAAAATTAACCATCATATGACTGTTGTGTTGAAGAGAATGTACTAAAATTTCAGACCCAAGAAATAAGGGATCATGATAATGCAGTATTCAGAACTGGTGGGATACAGCAAAGTTCAGGTATTAGAGAAAAGTTGCAGATTATATAAATACTTGTAACAATAAAAATGAAAAGTGTATTAAATATTCAACTGCTGGAACAAGAAAATTTTAGAAAGGACTATACAAACATATAAATCAGAGCTGACTCCAAAACTGAAATATATAGCAAACAGAACACCATTAAGAACCAACAATAAATCCAAAAGTAAACCCTGTTATTTGAAATTATCGACTAGACTGAATGAACAACTAATGTTTTTATAAAGTGAAGGGCAAGAACACAAATACAGAAAATTAGAAATGACAATGTTTCCTTCTCAACTGAAGGAAGAACACCACAGATTATTCTGCATACTTCTATGCAAATATATTTGAAAATCTTGATAAAATGAATAATATTTATAAGCTATCAAAGAAATTGTACAAGATACAAATAAATGGAAGTATCCTTCCCTTTATTATCCTATGTTTATAGATTAGAAGAATTTATTTATTTATTATTTATTTATTATCCTATGTTTATGGATTAGAATAATTAGTATTGTTAAATCTTCATAATACCCAAAGGAATCTACAGATTCAGTGTTACTCTTATCAAAATTCCAATGGCATTTTCAGATAAATAGAAAAAATGTCCTAAAATTCACATGAAATCACAAAAGACCTTCAATAGCTAAAGCAATTTTTAGAAAGGACAAAGGTGGATAACCATCACACTTCTTGATTTCAAACTATGTTACAAAGCTATAATAATGAAAACATTATGCTGCTAGCATAAAAACAGGCATACAGACCAATGGATTAGAGAGCCCAGAAATAAACCCACACGTATATGGTTAACTAATCTTTGATTAGAGTTCCAAGAATACACAATGAGTAAAGGATAGTCTCTTCAATAGTCTAGGGAAAACTAGACATCTACATGCAAAAGCAGAAACTGGACCCTTATTTTACACTGTATACAAAATTAACTTCAAATAGATTAAAAACTTAAATAGCAAATTTGTCATTTAAGATCTAGAACTATAAAACTTCTAGAAGAAAACCTGCAAAAAGGGCTTTGACATAGGTCTTGGCAATGGTGTTTTGGATATGGCACCAGAGGCACAGGCAACAAAAGCAAAAATAAACAACTTGGACGATATCAAACTTAAAAGCAAAATCAACAGTCAGCAAAATGAAAAGGCAAACCACAAATTGAGATAAAGTATTTGCAAATCATGCCTCTGGCAAGGAGTTAATATCCAAAATAAAGGAAGTCACACAACTTGGTAGAAAATAACCAAATAACCCAATTTTAAAATGCTCAAAGGACTTGAATAGACATACAAAAGGCCAACAGGTATATGAAAAGGTGCTCAACAGAACAAATTGTCAGGCAAATGCAAATCAAAACCACAAATGTCACCTCACACATGAGAATGTCATTGTCAAAAAGACAAGAGACACAAAGTGTTGGTGAGGGTGTGGAAAAAGGGAAACCTGGTACCCTGTTGTTGGGACTGTAAATTGGTGCAGCCATTATCAAATACAGTACAAAGTTACCTAAAAAAATAAAAACTACTATCATATATCTACCATCCCAATTATTCTTCTTGTCTATCCAAAGGAAATGAAATTAATGTCTCAGACAGATATCTGCATCAGCATTATTCATAATTGTTAAGCTATGGAAACAATTCATGTCTATTAAAGGAGGAATGGATAAAGAAAATGTGATGTGTGTGTGTGTGTGTGTGTGTGTATGTGTGTGTGTGTGTGTATTGTGCACACACACAATGGAATGTTATTTATCCACAATAAAGGAGATCCTGCCATTTGGACAATATGGGTATGCCTAAAAAACACTATGTTAAATGAAAGAACTCACGTGTAAAAGACAAATACTGCATAATCTCACTTATATGTGAAATCTAAAAAAGTTGCGTTGAAGCAGAGATTAGAATGGTAGTTACCAGGGACTGGGAGTGAGGGAAATGTGTAGATTTTTGATGGAGGGGAAGACTAATTTCCTAGCAAAATACAATTAGTAAAAATGAAATGATCCTAAAACATACAAAGTTTAAACATATTTACCTTAGGACAAATAGAGGAATTACTTAATGAGATTACACAACAAAGCAAAACCAAAACCAAAAATAAACCTGAATGGTTCCAGAGGAGAATTTTGCCAAAATTTGAAAATAAGAAAATCATAAGTCTGTCTAAACTCTTCTAGAACAGAGGTAATAAAGAAAAACCCAAATTCGTATCAGGAAACAAGTATATTATTGATTCCGAACATTATACAGATTGTTTCAAAAATAAAATTACAATCAAATCTCATTTCTTAATATTGGAATAATAAATAATGAACATGTTGAAATCAAACTATTCTTGCATCCCAGGAAATTAGCAAACAAATTCCAGGAATGCAAGGATAGTTAAAAGTTAACAGAAAACTCTAGGAATATAAGGATAGTTAAATATTAACAAACATATAATATAATCCATTTTATTAATAGGGAGATAAATCATATACTCATATGCATAGATGCATAAAGAGATTTGACAATATTTAAAATCTATTATGCTTTAAAAATAAAAATCTATGACTTTTATTTGTGTGACCATGTATACACATTCAGACATATACACATCTTGCCTGAAATTCAGTCTCTCACCTAGTGGGAAAACATTGGAGACTTTCCCCTTCATGTCAGGTACAAGGCAAATGTATTCTCTATTTCTATTACTATTCATCATTTTATTGCAGATATTAGGTTACAAGATTAGTTAACAAAAACATAGAGGCATAAGAATTGGAAAATATGAATCAATTTCAGATGATATGATTATATATATCGAAAATCAAAAGAATTGGTAGAGAAACTAAGAATTTGAGGGTGGTATCAGCGTACAAAATCATAAAACGAATCTTCAAAAAGAGGATAAGGATGAAACAGTATCATTTACAAAAGGGAAAATAAACAGAATACCTACATGCAAACTGTTGTCCAACAAATATGTATTTGTGTGTCTTTGTGTGCTATAAACAAAAGCACATATGTTCTTGGATAGGGAGACTTAATGTCTTAAATTAATTATGAACTTTATTTAAAAGAACAAATAATAAAGACATAAAAGTCAGGAAAAGGCTAATTTTATTAATTATTATTATTATTTTTTTATTTGAGATGGAGTCTTGTTCTGTCACCCAGGCTGGAGTGCAGTGGCGCGAGCTCCGCTCACCGCAAGCTCCGCCTCCCAGTTTCAGGCCATTCGCCTGCCTCAGCCTCCCAACTAGCTGGGACTACAGGCTCCCGCCACCATGTCTGGCTAATTTTTTGTATTTTTAGTAGAGACAGGATTTCACCGTGTTAGCCAGGATGGTCTCAATCTCCTGACTTCGAGATCCACCCGCCTCGGCCTCCCAAAATGCTGGAATTGCAGATGTGAGCCACCCCGCCTGGCCTTTTATTAATTATGAAAACATTGTCTTGAGTCTCTAAATTACTTTATTATTGTACAAATAGAAGCTAGACCGATGGAATAAGCAATGCATAAATAGACTTGCTGCATATGTAAATGTAGTTAGTATATGCTAAAGGCAACATTAAACAGTGGGAAGGAGATGGACTTTTAATAAGTGATGATGAGACAACTGGTAAACCACAGGAAAAATAGATAAAGTTGTATTTATTTCTGACACTATAGACAGGATAAATTCCAACTGGTTTAGAGTTCTAAATGAAAACATAAATTATACAATATCAAGAAAATATGGGAAAACATGAGAATGAGGAAATGTCCTATGAATCAAAATTCAGACACAATAGAAAAATATTGATTAATCATATTAAGAAATGACTTTTGCATTGCAAAAAAATAAAGTAAAAAACACAAATGACTAATTGGAAAAAGTGTTTAAAAAGTCAGCCGGGCGCGGTGGCTCACGCCTGTAATCCCAGCACTTTGGGAGGCTGAGGCGGGCAGATCACGAGGTCAGCAGATCGAGACCATCCTGGCTAACATGGTAAAACCCCGTCTCTACTAAAAATATTTTTTAAAAATTAGCTGGGCGGGGCAGTGTGGACCTGTAGTTCCAGCTACTTGGGAGGCTGAGGCAGGAGAATGGCCTGAGCCCGGGAGGCGGAGCTTGCAGTGAGCTGAAATCACGCCACTGCACTCCAGCCTGGGGGACAGAGCCAGACTCTGTCTCAAAACAAAACAAAATAAAATAAAAAGTATATCAATTAAACTAATTACTATCCCTAATATTTATAAACCTTCTGAAAATAGAAAAGTAAAAGATCAATGAGCAAAAAAGATGAAAACAGTTCACAGAAAAAGAAATGCAAATAGCTCATATATATATGAAAATACAACTCTCTCATAACAAGAGGATGTGCTAATTAAAACTAAACTGAAATACTCTTTCTCACCCATCAGATGGGTAAAAATCCCAAAGTTTGACAATACATGTTGATGAGACTGAGAGAATACAGGGACTGTGATAATTAATGTTGGAAATGTAAAATGATAGCTATCCTAGGAGGAGAGTTTCTCAATATTCTGCATTTATCCTTTGACCCAGCAATCTCATTTCTAGGAATCTATCTCAAAATCTGATAAATGTATGAAAAATTATATGGATAATGCTACTCACATAGCAATGTTTTTTTGTAACTGAGGAGACTGTAAATGAGCCAGCTATTAAACTCTTGTGTCTCAGCTTCAAAACTCACCCTTCTATAATTGACTTGGTATGCATGCTGGGATGCATCCCTCCCCATTTGTTTGCTTGCTGTTTTTTCTCAGTCTCTGTCTGCAGGAGGCACTATAAGAAAATTGGAACCTCCAGGGAAAATAAAATGATGATAGCCTTCCTGTCTTGCCTCCAGTTCCTGTGAGTGTCACAACAGCAAAACTTCTTCATCCCAACTACAAGAATTTGTCCCCCACTGATTTAAATACTTCTTTTATTATGTACTTAGTGCTTGTGTCTGGAGCTTGACATGTTGATTATAAAATCCCATTTAAAAGAAAAAACAATATCCAGAAAATCTTGACTTTTATAAGTAATTTTGAGCTAACTGATTAACCATAGGAAAATAAATAAGCTGTTTCAATTTCTGATACCATTGATAGGATTAGTTCAAAATTATTCAGGGGTTTAAATATTTTAAAAATGAAATTATTTAGCTAGAAAAAATAGGAATACCAAGATTTTACACAAGTAATAATGAGAAAAAACAACTACTACCTATGACCAAGAAAATAAAGGAGGAAAGTTGCAATTTTTAGAATTTGGAAGCATAAAGAGGGGCTCAACAGAACTGGGACTCAGAACTATGAAGAAGGGGTACTGTTTAGATGGTGCTGGTATCTTTGAACTTGGAAGTCCTGTAGAGTAGGCACTCAGACCTCCAAGAGCAGGCTTATGCTGGTTGGTATCTGCAATCAAATGCTAAAGATCCTTCCACTAGAATTAGAAAAACTCTAAAATAGAATCAACAGCTCCCTTTGAAGAATATTAGGAAATCACCTCATTTTAAAAATGTATATGTGTGTGTATATATATACACATTTAAATTAAATATATATGTTTATATATTTAAACATTATATATATACATTATGCGTAATAATTATTTTAATAATTTTACATATTTTCCATATACATTGTATATACATATATAATTCATATATAGATATTTTATATATAACATATTTTCAATCAAGTATTAATCCTACCTCTTTTATGACTGTAATAAAAAGTAAGCAAGTACATGGATGATGAGGGGAAGTTTCTTTTCATATTATTCCAACCAATAAATGGAAGGAAAAAAATAAATGACAATTAGGATATTTCCATCAAATGAAAGAATGTATTGAGGCAATGATAATTAGTGACTATTAATATAAAAAAGAAAACAGTCAGACTTACACCAACTGGTTGTACAAATGCCATCTATTAGCTACTCTTGCCAAAAAACACAAAGCTGAATTTCAATCTAACTACCAACTTACAGGAACTAAGGAGACAGAGAAAACTGTTGGACGACACCATGGGACTGTAGTGAAGTCAAGACTGTGGGAAACTCTTCTGTACAAATAACCAGTTTCATCCACAAATAAATGGCAGAGAAAGAAATAGAGGGATTGGAAACCAATTTATTAAATGACCCTGATGTGGTTATTAAACATTGTATACCTATATCAAAATATTTCATATACCCAATAAATACCTACAACTACTATTTACTCACAAAAGTCAAAAATATAGAAATTAAAGAAACAAATGAGACTAATAAGACACAATAAAATCACAAGTTATGGCCCTTTTTTATCTTAATTCAAATAAACAAAAGGTATGGGGAATTTGAACAGTGTATATATGACAATTTCGAAGGAGTTTTAGATATGATGATGATATATCAAGTTATGCTGAAAATATAAGTGCTCATCTTTTAGAGCTATAAAATGATGAAGCAAGATTTTTCTTCTCAGTCACTCTGCAAGCCAGGCACCTCCGGCCGGCAACACCCCACCTGTGCCTTGCTTGGCCATGCTGGCATGGCCCAGCTTGCCTGTGTTATAGCTTGTACCCATGTTCAATGGCTCCCAAGCTCTTATACTCCACCCAAAAAGAAAGAGGATATTCTGGACATTGAAAGGTGAGAAGGGTGGAGAAGAATTTTATTGAGTGATGAAAATGGCTCTCAGCGGAGAGGTGAACTGGAGAGGGGACAGGAAGAACAGGTTGTCTTCCCCAAAGTCAGGCTGTTTCTTCCCTGAAGTTAGGCTGACTCTCCCTATATTAGTCTACTTTAACGCTGCTGATGAAGACATACCTGAGACTGGGCAATTTACAAAATAAAGAGATTTATTGGACTCACAGTTCCACGTGGCTTGGGAGGCCTCACAATCATGATAGAAGGTGAAAGGCACATCTCACATGGCAGCAGACAAGAGAAGAGAATTTGTACAGAGGAACTCCACTTTATAAAACCAGAAGACCTCCTGAGATTTATTCACTGTCATGAGAATAGCATGGGAAAGACTTGTCCCCATGATTCAATTACCTCCCACTGAGTCCCTCTCACAACACATGGGCATTGTGGGAGCTACAATTCAAGATGAGGTTTGGGTGGGGACCCAGCCAAACCATATCCCTCCCTCTACTGACTGAGTTTGGGGTCTTTATAGGCACAGAATGGGGAGCACATCCTGATTGGTTTAGGACTATGTAAAAAAAGGTTAAAGCAAAGGCACCACTGGAAGGTGGGCACAATAGTGTAGAAAACCAATTAGGAAAGGGTATCTGTCAAATAGGTGAAGGGGGACGAATCAGATAAAAAGCACACCAAATGGGAAGACAAATTCTCAATACAGTCCTAGGATTTAACTTTAGTTCTCAGTGACTTGGCTTTTGGGCTTTAAACTGTCTTTGGCTTGGAGATGCGGTTTTACTGAATACCATGCTTATCTGCTTAGGCATTTGGCTGCCTCTGTCACTATCAATGAGATGTTGTCTGGAACTTGCTTCAAAATAATCCAGTGTTGAGAGGATGGCAGAGAGAGTATGCATAAATGAAACAAGATTGGCCGTTTATTGAAAAGTATTAAAATGCTTAGAATTGTATCTACGAGAGGATTTTTAAATTGCTTTTTTGTATTTCTATCTTGTATTTGAAATTTTCCACAATAAAAAAGAAATACATTTAGTATACTCATTTGCAGTATATGTTTTTGATATTCATAATGATGACAATGTGCATTTGAGTATTACTAAGAGGTGAAGCCACCTGGGCTTCTGGTTTGGGTGGCGACTCAGACAACTTTTCTGTCTAGCCAAAGGATTGTGAACACAACAATCAGTGCTCTGTGTCTACCTAAAGGTTTGTAAATGCACCAATCAGCACTCTGTGAAAAGGGACCCACTTCGGGAAGGCAAGGCAGGTGGATAACAAGGTCAGGAGATCGAGACCATCCTGGCTAACATGGTGAAACCCCTTCTCTACCTAAAATACAAAAAATTAGCTGGATGTGGTGGTAGGCGCCTGTAGTCCCAGCTATTCAGCAGGCTGAGCTAGGAGAATGACGTGAACCTGAGAGGCAGAGCTTGCAGTGAGCCGAGACGGTGCCACTGCACTCCAGCCAGGCAGTCAGCCAGACTCTGTCTCAAAAAAAAAAAAAAAAAAAGGACCAATCAGCACTCTGTAAAATGGACCAATCAGTGCTCTGTAAAATGGACCAATCAGCAGGATGTGGGCAGGGCCAAATAAGGGAATAAGAGCTGGCCACCAGTGCCAGCAGCAGTAACCCGTTGGGTGGCCTTCCACATAGTGGAGGCTTTGTTTTTTTGCTCTTCACAATATATCTTGCTGCTGCTCACCCTTTGGTTCTGCACTACCTTTATGAGCTGTAACACTCACTGTGGAGGTCTGTGTCTTCACTCCTGAAGTCAGCAAGACCACAAACCCACCAGAAGGAAGAAACTCCGGACACATCTGAACATCTGAAGGAACAAACTCCGGACACACCATCTTTAAGAACTGTAACACTCATCACGAGGGTCCATGGCTTCATTCTTGAAGTCAGCGAGACCAAGAATCCACTGGAAGGAACCAATTATGGACACATTATCACGTTTTGGTCACTATAAATGCATGTCAAATGTATTATTTCTTGATATCCTCCCAATAAATATTTGATCTGTGCATGTTTATCCTCATTTGTTTGATTTCAAAACCTTTACAACTGCCTCTCTGCTGTTATAATTGATACAAGGTGATAATAATTTTAGCTGTAAGTCTGTCAGTTAATACTAAGCCNTCACCCTTTGGTTCTGCACTACCTTTATGAGCTGTAACACTCACTGTGGAGGTCTGTGTCTTCACTCCTGAAGTCAGCAAGACCACAAACCCACCAGAAGGAAGAAACTCCGGACACATCTGAACATCTGAAGGAACAAACTCCGGACACACCATCTTTAAGAACTGTAACACTCATCACGAGGGTCCATGGCTTCATTCTTGAAGTCAGCGAGACCAAGAATCCACTGGAAGGAACCAATTATGGACACATTATCACGTTTTGGTCACTATAAATGCATGTCAAATGTATTATTTCTTGATATCCTCCCAATAAATATTTGATCTGTGCATGTTTATCCTCATTTGTTTGATTTCAAAACCTTTACAACTGCCTCTCTGCTGTTATAATTGATACAAGGTGATAATAATTTTAGCTGTAAGTCTGTCAGTTAATACTAAGCCCTTTTATTATTATTATTATTATTATTATTATTATTATTATTATTATTATTTTCTTTTAAGACAGAGTTTTGCTTTGTGGCCGGGCTGGAGTGCAGTAGGATCTTGGCTCACTGCTACCTCCACCTCCTGGGTTCAAGTGATTCTCCTGCCTCAGCCTCCCGAGTAGCTGGGACTACAGGCACGTGCCACCATGCCCAGCTAATTTTTGTATTTTCAGTAGAGACGGGGTTTCACCATGTGGTCCAGGCTAGTCTCGATCTATTGACTTCATGATCCGCCCACCCCGGCCTCCCAAAGTGCTGGGATTACAAGCGTGAGACATCACACTCCCCAGACCTATTATTAATATTTAATCATTATGAAATAATAATGGTTAGTGTTCATTAGTGTTATGTGCCTGGCACTATTCTAAGGGTTTATATGTATTTATTTAAAATTTTCAACTACTCTGTGAAGTAGAACTACTATTAGCATTGTTTTATAGATAAGGAAATCGAGTTTGCTAAAGGTCATGCAACATGTGAATTGCTTATACATTTTAGAATTCGGATTTGAACCTAGATAGTCTTGTACAAGCACATGATATGTGCTTACCTTTGTACTTCCCTCCCCAGAAGAAGGGCTGAATGAAAAAGATTTAGCAATTTATTGTGCTTGGAAAGCTTGCATGATTTGAGAGTCACCTATCCAGAATTATTTAAGTAATTTATCTTCTGTTAGAGGTGTAGATTTCTCCTTCATTACTATTGGCAACAGTACTATATTGAGCAACTGTATACACAGATCTGGAACCTTCATTTTGGCATTTTTTAGGAAGAGTCTTATGACTCTACTAGGTATAACCAGTTTTAAACTTTTGTTACATATTGTCAAAATGCTTTGTGGAAAAATTTTGCTAGCTGTCACCAGTTTCACACAGTAGTTTCAACACTATATGAGGTCTGGAATATTTTAGTCCCACTTAGTAATCTTATTTTTAAAAATGAAAACTGAGAGGTGAAAATACCATGTCATTTATATGTCAATTTTCATTTCTTTGATGATTAATAGTATCACATATTCTAAAATATGATTGTTGTGTGTGTGAATATGTGCATGTGTATGTACTATCCATTATTTTTCTTCATCTGTTTTCTGACTGACGTTCTTGTCATTAAATGGTAAGACCTTTTCATATAGTACAGTGCCCGTTCTTTTCATCATATATACTGGAAGTATTTTATTACTTCATTGTTTGCTTTTTTCATGTGTTCCCGATATTTTTGACAGGTGAGTTTTCAATTTTGATGTAGTTGTTTAATCAATTATATCCTTTGACCTTTTCCAATGGACTTTTTACTTATGTAGTCTTTTGGGATCACATCAGAGAAGCATTTACAGACTCTTGCCGTAATTCATTAGATCTTGAAACATTGTTCTGCCCTTTTTTCATGTTTTAGACAACTGATTTTCCTTCCGATCCTTCAGTCTACCAAGCTCTTTGCCAACTTGGGCTGGAAGGGACACGTAATGCCTTCTCTTTTGGAAGTTCAAAGCTGGACAAGCCCAAGTTGTTCAAAGCTGTTTTGTAGTCTGTATTAGTTGAAGAATCCTGGCTGTCAAAGAGCCTGATCTCAGCAGGGACTTCCTGGCATTGAGTTGAGGAGCATTATTAGTCTAAAGGCTGCAAGACTCAACTTGTGACTAGAGAATTAGCAACGCCTTGCAATATGAGCATGTGGTTATGATGGAAATAGGTCAGGAATAGAAAAGACAGAAGAGAAGTAATGAAAAGGCCTCAACATTTTTAAAGCAGGACTTAATTTTTGTTGACATTGACTCTTTAGCAATGACATAGTCAATATTTTGTAAAATTCTTGGACTATTTTATTCATGTACATGGCTTATCTAAACTTGAATTTCTAAAGTTTCTTTTCAGTCTTTAACTCACATATAGTACATATTTGACTACAGAAATTCAATGACAACAACAAAGTAAATCTTTCCATTTAATACTTTGGAGATGACTTTCTGTGTCTATTTTCACTACTCAGTATTTGAGTCAGAGTTAAAGCAATTGTGAATTTCAAAATATGATTTTTTGTTTAGAAATCTTATTATTTTGAGAAGGAACATTTTGAAACACATTTTTTTCTTCTATTTTTAACACATTAATTTGTAACAAAGTAATACAAGTGCATGGTTTCAAAACTCAGGGAGTGAGGAAAACCTTAACCTAAAAACAAGCCTGCTATTATACCTCCTTCTTTCTTCAGTCTCTTTCACTAGGACCATTTTACAATTTTCTAATTGGTTTTCTGTTTTTAGTTCATCTTTTAGCTCTACTTCATAAAATTAAATTGATATTTCTTGATTAGTCTGTTGTAGCCATTGTCTATTGATGTCTTATGATAGATGATTTTTAGCACTTTATTTCTAATAGTGTCATGTCCTTATTTTGGGATTGCAATACTTTTTTTTAAACATCTGTGAGATTGTGGGTCAACTTTTTAAAGTTCTTTTCAATTCCAAGATAATCAATATTTCCACCGAGGAAGGTTTTCAAATTTGTTCATCCTGATCTTTCCCTTGCTGTAAGATTTTTTCTTCAATTACTAGTATTTATTGATTATCCTGTCACATTGACATTAACTAGTAATGTCAGGTTTACAAATGGGACATTTCAATTGGCAGACTTCACTTTAGAATAAGTGAGCAGAGAACTGGAATTTCTGTAATTGCGAAAGTGGGATAGTTTTTCTTGGGGGATAAATGCCAATAATTCCAGTTTACCCACATAGAGCCATTTCAGTTTCATTAGAAACAAACCACCCCACCCAACCCCACCACTTTGTAGGTGTGCATTGTATAGGGGTAGGTGTAGATGGAAACTATTTCACCCCGTTTATAAATTAACCCAGAGGTGTTATAACTGGAAGGCTGTCTCCCTCTATTTTTGTATCCCTTCTCCATCTGCAATGAATTTTGTGGGCCAAAAGTTTTTATCCCTCTTTATTAAATTTATTTATACATTTTATTCTTTATTGTCCTTTTATGAGGATCTTAAAGAAAAATTTGTATTTAATCTGCTACTCTGAGCCAGAATCCACAAGTTATTTTTTAAAGTAAATTGTACTGTATTTTAAAAATAAATATATACTAATTGAAGAAAATGTGTAATACTTAGAAACATGTAAATAAGGAAATAACCATCAACAATGATCTCATCATTGATAATAATGATACTCGGGATTTCGCCCCTAAAGCTATCTCTTTCTACTTCTATACATATATCTATAGTGTGCTTTTGTGTCCTACTTTGAATACAGCATTGGATAGTGCAAATTTTTTCATGTAAATGATAATTACTCATAAATAAATTTTAAAGAACACATAATCCTCCATTTTCTGCACGTATGTACTATTCCCTCATGGTGGCAATTGGAAATGTTTTCTTCCTCATCATTATTATATATAATGCTATAGGCCAGGTGTGGTGGTTCATGTCTGTAAACCTAGCACTTTGGGAGGTTGAGGTAGGCGGATCATGAGGTCAGGAGTTCAAGACCAGCCTGGCCAATATAGTGAAATCCCGTCTCAATTAAAAATACAAAAATTAGTCGAGCATGGTGGTGCACACCTATGGCCCCAGCTACTTGGGAGGCTGAGGCAAAAGAATAACTTGAACCCAGGAGGCGGAGGTTGCAGTGAGCCAAGATCGATCATGGCACTGCACTCCAGCCTGGGAAACAGAGCAAGACTCTGTCTCAGTAAGTAAGTAAATAAATAAATAAATAAATAAAATAAAACTATAATGATAATTATGTATGAAAATCTTTACTTGCATCTGTAATTATTTCCTTGGGATTTTATCTTAAAGTCAAACTTATGAATTAAAGGCTATAAAATATAAAATAGTAAAAGTTCACAATCTGTGTGCCAAATTGCTTTCCAAAATGTTTCCATCACTGGCATAGAAGAGGGCCTTTCTCACGAATGATTTTATAGAACATAGTATTAAAGTTTTTAAATCTTGCCAACTTTATAGACAGAAATTGCATCTGGTTTTACTTGTTTTTTCTTTGATTATTAATGAGGCTTAAGCTTTTTATTTTTAATTGGATATTTTTGTTTTTCCTTTCATGAATTATCTGCTTGAATCTTTTGCTAATTTTTTGCATTCATGACATTTAATGGTTGCATTTTGATTTTGTAGCAAACAAAATAAAATTTGTTCTTTATTGAAAATATGTACATATTAATAGTTCGTTTTAGAAATGTTGTAGTGTATAGTCTGACTAAAATGTTCAATTTTTAAGTTTCCTGTGGATATTTTTATCATCTCCATATGATTATATGTGCTGCCAAAATTTTAAAAGTAAATAATAAATGACAGAAACATAAACAAATAGCAAGAATTGTACTAGATTTTTGTTCAAGGAAAATAATTGGAAGACAACTAGAAAGAATGTAAAAAAATGTGGTATCTAGCACAGAGTCGGCCTTGGAGGCTGTCACTCCATAAATATTTAGAATGAAGGAATCAGGAAATTATGACCAAGCAGAGTACTACAGAGTCAGCTGGTGATAATATCAACTCCCTCTTTCAGTCTTTTCTGCAATTCAATAAGTAAATAAAGCAAATCAGAATTTCTTCTGTTGTTTTAGTTTTTCTGTATGGCTGAAAATAATCACATCTTTAATACGAAGAATGTATTAGCTGGTGTTGTCAAAAATGGTTTAAACTCTTCAAAATAGAGTTGGACAAATATAAGTGGTTCTTATCAAGTTATAATAATGGAGAGATCATTAAATTCACATTCAAGGCAGATACAATTGCAAAATTGGTGTTTCTTTAAATAGCAGGTGGTTTGGTTGTTTCTATAACAATAGAAACAATCTTCAAAATGTTTTAAAATAATTCTCTTGTTTTCAAGAATTCTTTTTTTCCCAAAACTTATAATTGTAAAACAATGTAAGAATTGCAATAAAGATAATTTGGGGAAAAGAAACAAGATATTTTAGAGGCACAGCTGCTGTTAATTTACGTTGTATTTTTCTTCACTGTTAACGGACGTATATTTGTTAGAGGCTATTACAAAACTAAAATTGGGTGAGAGATTTAGTAAATTTTCAGTGAATTTCAGCTTCATGTGCAAAAAGTAAATAAAAATGATGTTATGTGTAAGAAATTTCAATTGTCCATTCAGATGGCTAAATCCATTATCTGAACCTTTTTTTGAGACCCTGCTAGGTTAAAAAACACAGAATTTATGTGTGACCTTTGTATCTTGTCTATATTCCTTCCTTGGGGTAAATTCATCTCCTCTATATGGAAGACTCCTGGCTACTGGACAAATAACATAATCCATGCTGGCTTGTAAGAATAACTTACTTTTGAGAACAATAACAGCATCAGGACTTTTCAGATGATTAATATAGATATTGGGGCTGGGTACTGTGGCTGACGTCTGTAATCCCAGCGCTTTAGGAGGCCAAGGCGGGTGGATCACCTGAGGTCCGGAGTTAGAGACCAGCCTTACCAATATGGTGAAACCCTGTCTGTACTAAACATACAAAAATTAGCCAAGTGTCGTGGCACGCGCCTGTAATCCCAGCTACTCGGGAGGCTGAGGCAGAAGAATTGCTTGAACCCAGAAGGCAGAGGTTGCAGTGAGCCAAGATTACGCCACTGCTCTCCAGCCTAGGTGACAGAGCAAGATTCTCTCTCTCTCTCCTCTCTCTCTCTCTATATATATATGTGTGTGTGTGTGTGTGTGTGTGTGTGTGTGTATGTATGTTGATAGGAAAGGGACCATGATACTTCCATGACAGAAATATTAGCGATAAGGAAACAGCAAGCCTAGAACTCCCATCTTTGTTGAGATGAGGACATTGTCCATTTGAAAATGTGGAGAGAGGATTTTATTGGTAACATTGGAACCTCTGAATGGAGTCATGCATGAAGCAAGCAATGCATGAAGCAAGTATAATAAGAATGTACTTTCTTATTAAATGAGCCAACAGATTTCCTTTTTCAGCCTAAGCTAATTTGGGTTGGTTTTCTGTTCCTTGTTAAATAATAATATCCTGATGACTTGTATAGACACTGCCTGAGTATATAGCTTCCCACTTCAAGTAAAACTAGCAAAAAGCAATCTAAATCCTTGTAACCTAGTGTAGATTTGTGTAGAATGCTGCAGCAAGTGCAGAGAAGCTCAAGTAAGTACAGTAACTTGTGTTAAGACCTCGAGGTAAGAGAGATACCAAGACATTAAGAAAATGAACAGTTAACAACATTTGCAGTTTTCTGCTTCATCATGTAAGGAAGCCTGGAAGATCTCACTTTGTCTTAACAGTAAAATGCTGCAAAAACTGAAAATATACAACTCGTCTTAGATCCACCAGAGAATTGATATCACAAGACAAACTGTTGTCTTTCAAATTGGAGAGGCAGAAAGGCAGATACAGAATTGACATATTACTGATGAATCAAGTCTAAGATGTAAAAACGCCAGGAGGTCCAGGCTTGGGTTGGTGGGAGCGCCACACTTGTGAGTTTTACCTCCAGAAGCCCTATCAGGTTCTTACAGATAATATTGGTGAAAAATGCTCTCATGCCTTCAGTTGAGGGAGGAAAAAAATTAACTATTATGTAATAAATGCAGAGCATTCTGTTCTTCTTAATCCCTGATGTCAAGAGGAAATAATTTACTAGAGTCGAACCTATTGGGGTTTTGCCAGAGCCCAACTGTATCCCAATCTAAACATCCTGTCCCACCTAAGGGTGAGGGTGAGGGGAACTGAGAAGCAGCTGTGAAGGTCATGACCCCTATGCACAGGCTTACTAAAAGACTGAGACCTAATCATAGGACTCTAGACTACTTTGTCTTTCCCCACATCTTACCACCACATCACTAAAAGCAATAAGAGCATATTCACTAGTTTCTTTTACGCAATACATTATGTACAGCTTTCAATATATACAAGGCATAAGAAAAGCAGAAAACAAAGTTTGAAGAGATAGAGCGAGCATTAGAAACAGACTCATTTGGCAGAAATGTTGGAATAATCATACAAAGAATTTTTAAAAACTGTGATAAATTTGCTAAGGACTCTAATGGAAAAAGTAGGCAACATGCAACAACAGGCAGGTAATTTAAGTAGAGGGGTAGAAATTCTAAAAAAAAAAAAAGAAAACGTATAAAAATGCTAAAAGTCAAAACTACTGTAACAGAAATGAAGAATGCCTTTCATGGGCTCATTGGTGGACTAATCAAGGTGGAGAAAAAAAAAATCAGTGATCTTGAGGATATCGCAATTAAAACTTCTAAAGTTGACAAGCAAAGAGAAACAAGCAAACAAAAATCCTCAGAACAGAATATAAGAACTATGAGACAACAAAAGGTGTAAAATATACATAATAGGAGAAAAAAAGTGAAAGGAACCGTAGAAATATAGAAGAAATAATGAATAAGAATTTCCCCAAAATTGACATCAGGTACCAAATCACGGATCCAGGAAGCTCAGAGAACATCAAGAATGATAAATGCCAAAACAAAAACAAAAATAGCATATACCTAGCATGGTATATTCAAAGTGTAAATTCAAAGGCAAAATCTGGAAAGAAAATAATCTTGAGAGAAGCAAGGGTGAGGGATTTCTATGTATAGAAGAGCAAGGATAAGAGTTGTATCAGTCTTTTCCTCAGAACTCATGCAAGCAAGAGAAGAGGGGGGTGAAATAAAGTGCTGAGAGTAAAAACCCACCAACATGGAATTCTGTATCCTGTGAAATTATCCTTCAAAACAAAGGAGAAATAAAGACTTCCTCACAACAAAAATGAGGGAATTTGTTGCCAGTAGACCTACCTTGTAAGAAAAGTTAAAAGGAGTTCTTCAGAGATTAGGGAAATGACAGAGGTCAGAAACGGATCTACATAAAGAAAGAAAAAGCATTTGAGAATGAATAAGAGAAGGTAAAATAAAAACCTTTCTCTTATTCTTAATTGATCTAACATAATATTTTGTTAAGATAACAATAGCAACAATATAGTCAATAATTATAGCTATGAATAAGTAAAATGAATGACAACAGTGATACAATAGATGAGAAGGAGGAATTAAAAATAATTTGCTATGGTAAGGTACTTGTACAATCTGGGAAGCAGTATAGTTTTATCTGAAAGTGAACTTGATATAACAGTAATAGTTGTAAATGTATATTGCAAATTCTAGAGGAACTGAGAGGTGACAATGTGCTAGCAGCCCTCACTCTCAGTGCCTCCTTGGCCTCCAGCCCCAGAGTACACTCTGGCAGCACCTGAGGAGTCCTTCAGCCGGCCACGGCACCGTGGGAGACCCTCTCTGGGCTGGCTGAGGCCGGAGCCTCCTCCCTCTGCTTCCGGGGAGGTGTGGAGGGAGAGGCGCAGGTGGGAACCGGGGCTGCGCTCCTGGGCCAGTGTGAGTTCCTGCGGGCGCGGGCTCTGTGGGCCCCCGCACAGGGAGTGGCCAGCCTGCACCGCCAGCCCAGGGCAGTGAGGGGCTTAGCACCCAGGCTAGCAGTTGCAGAGGTTGCTCAGGGTCCCCCAGCATTGCCCGCCCGCCACCACACTCAGATTCTCGCCAGGCCTTAGCTGCCTCCCCACAGGGCAGAGCTTAGGACCTGCAGCCTGTTATGTCTGAGCTCCCCCCACTGCGGTGGGCTTCGCGCCGACTGAGCCTCCCCTACAGGCGCTAACCCCTGCTCGGTGGCACCCGGTCGGATCTTGGGCTGTCCAGTGCAGGCGCTGCTGGGCTTGGGACTGGTGGACAGCTCCTCCTGCAGCCCCCATGCAGGATCTACTGGGTGAAGTCAGCTGGGCTCCTGAACTGGATGGGGACTTGGAGAACTTTTATATATAGCGGGAGGATCCTATGTGCACCAATTAGCACTCTGTATCTAGCTAACCTAGTAGAGACTTGGAGAACTTTTCCACCTAGCACTCTGTGTCTAGCTCAAGGATTGTAAATGCACCAATCAGCACTCTGTGTCTAGCTCAGGGTTTGTGAACACACCAATTGGTACTTTGTATCTAGCTAACCTAGTAGAGACTTGGAGGGCTAGCACTCTGTGACTCTGTGTCTAGCTCAAGTATTGTAAATACACCAATCAGTACTCTGTGTCTAGCTCAAGGTTTGTAAATACACCAATTGGTACTCTATCTAGCTAACTCTGTATCTAGCTAACTAGCACTCTGTGACTCTGTCTAGCCCAAGGATTGTAAATGCACCAATCAGCATTCTGTCAAAATGGACCAATCAGCTCTCTGTAGAGTGGACCAATCAATTCTCTGTAAAATGGACCAATCAGCAGGATGTGGGTGGGGCCAGATAAGGCAATAAAAGCAGGCTGCCCAGCTAGCGGCCACCCGTCCTCTTCCACACAGCGGAAGCTTTGTTCTGTCACTCTTTGCAATAAATCGTGCTGCTGCTCACTCTTTGGGTCCACACTGCCTTTATGAGCTGTAACACTCGCCGCGAAGGTCTGCAGCTTCACTCCTGAAACCAGCGAGCCCACGAACCCACTGGAAAGAATGAACAACTCCAGACACGCTGCCTTTAAGAGCTTTAACACTCACCTGATGGTCTGCAGCTTCACTCCTGACGGCAAGACCAGGAACCCACCAGAAGGAAGAAGCTCCAGACATATCTGAACATCAGAAGGAACAAACTCCGGACACACCATCTTTAAGAACTGTAACAGTCATGGCAAGGGTCTGCGGCTTCCTTCATTCTTGAAGTCAGTGAGACCAAGAACCCACCAATTCCGTACACAGAACCACTAAGAAAAGCTTTTGAAAAGTATAATTTATGTGCTAAAAAAAAAGACAGAAAAAGAGTCATATGAAAGAAACCAAAGAGGAAGTAAATACATGAAAATATATATCATTTTATTCCAATTTTGTGGATAGGAATACTTAATATTATCAAGATTTCAGAGTTTCCCAGCTTGTTATATAGATCCAACATAACACCGAATAAAATCCTAGCAAGTTATTATGTGGATATCAACAAACTGATTCTAAAGATTTTATGGTGAGGTGAAAGACTGGGAATACTTAAGACAATATTAAAGGAAAAATGTAGACCTGAGTAGTCTTTGTGTTTTTTTTTTCCCCCTTCAATATTGAAGGGAACTGACTGACACTTCTGCTCTGCAAAAGACACTGACAAGATAATAAAAAGGCAGGACACAGACTGGGAGGAAATATTTGTAAAAGACGTATCTGATGGAAGACTGTTATCCAAAATATACAAAGAACAATTAAAAATAGAAAATAACCACATTAAAGAATGGGAAAAACATCTGAACAGTCACTTGACCAAAGAGGATATACAGGTGGCAAATAAGCATATGAAAAGATGCTCAACATTCATGTAATTAGCGAATTACAAATTAAAACAATGGCAGGATACTACTACTCACCTGCTAGAATGGTCAAAATCCAAAATGCTAACACCAAATGCTGACAAGGATGTGGAGCAACAGGAACTCTTATTCATTCTAGTGATAATGCAAAATGGTACAGCCTCTTTAGAAGGTGGTTTGGTGGTTTCTTATGACACTGAACATATTTTTATTATGAAATCTAATTATTGCACTCCTTGTTATTTACACAAATTAACTGAAAACTAATGTCCAAAAACCTACATACAAATGTTTATAACAGCTATGTTCATAATTGTCAAAACTTGTAAGCAACCGAGATACCCGTCAATAGATGGTTTATCCAGACAATGGAATATAGTTCAGCATTAAAAAGAAATGAGCTAGTAAGACAGAAGAGACATGTAGGAATCTTACAGGTATGTTAGTAAATGAATTAAGCCAGTCTGATAGGATTACATAATATATAATTCTAACTAACACTCTGGAAAAAGCAAAACTGTGGAGACAGTAAAAAGATCATTGGTTTCCAAGGATTAGAGAAAAGGAAGGGATGAATAGGTGGAGCATAGAGATTTTTAGGGCAGTGAAACTTGTATATATGACAGAGGTCCTCAACCCCTGGGCCACAGAAGAGTACATATAGTCCCTGGCTTTTAGAACGAGGCCAGGGCCACATAGCAGGAGGTGAATGGCAGGTGAGCAAGCGAAGCTTCATCTATATTTACAACTGATCCCCATCATTCACATTACTGCCTGAGCTCCGCCTCCTGTCAGATTAATGGTGGCATTAGATTCTCATAGGAGCATAAACCCTACTGTGAACTGCAAGGGACCTGAGTTTCAAACTCCTTATGAGAATCTAATGCCTGATGATGTGTCACTGTCTCCGATCACCTCCAGATGGGACTGTGCAGTTGCAGGAAAAAAGCTCAGGGCCCCCATGGATTCTACATTATAGTGAGTTGTATAATTATTTTATAATATATTACAACGTAATAATAATAGAAATAAAGTGCACAATAAATGTAATGTGCTTGAATCATCCCCATGCCACCCCACTGCAGCCTGGTCTTTGGAAAAATTATCTTCTACAAAATCCATCCTTGGTGCCAAAAAGTTTGTGGACCGCTGCTGTATGATACTGTAATGGTGAGTATATTGACATGACACATTTATACATCATTATGAACAGTTAAAAAATACAGAGTGCACATCACCAGGGTGAACCCTAGTATAAACCATGTGCTCTGGGAGATAATGTTTCAATGTATGTTCCTTGACTGTAATAAATATACCACTCTGCTGCAGGATGTTGATATCCGGGGAAGCTGTTTATGTGTGGAGACAGGGAACATACGGGAAGTCTGAGTACTTTCCTTTCAATTTGGCTGTGAACCTACAACTAATTTAAAAAATAGTCTATTAAAAATGACCTAGAATATAAGACCAGGAATAAGGCATATGAGAAAATTACAAGGGGCCAAGCAAAAAAAATCATGCAGTGTTCTTGAATGTTGTGATAACACGTTCAGGTTTTATTCATAATTGGGGGCTTTTTATGTACTTAAAGCAAGACGATTATATCAACTTGTTCAATATATAGAAAAATTGCTTTTTTGAATTGTGATAAATTGATTTGATGAGAGTTAGAATGCAGAAAATGAGACCAGTTCAGGGAAGACTATTGTAATCATCTAGGTTAAATCCATGAGAATGTGAATAAATAAATGGCAGATAAAGGGAAAGATTCAAGAAGTATTTAGGAACTGGAGTAGTAGGACTTGGGTTAGTATCAGGACGGGGATTGGATGTGGAAAAAGAAGACCAGGCTGGTCCCACACATTTCAAGGTGCCAGTATCTGAGTCAAAGACATTCTTTAAATGTTATAAATAGAACCATCAGCCTTTCAACTAAAATATGCTCTATTCTCCTATCTTGAAAAATAGAGCTTTATAACAATAAATTAACCACGGTGTTAATCTGTGATTATTATATGATGATGTTGGTAAAATATCAAAGACAACTCAATTTAATAATTATTGTACATGTCTGAGTGTTTTGGTCAGCATTTGTTACATAATAGCAATCATTTAAGGAATTAAAAACTAAAATGTAATTTTACTTAAAATATATATAATTTAGTATATTTTCAACAAAATTGTAAATATAAGTAAAAGTTGTTTATTATATGAAGAGTTTTGCCTCCAAAATAATTCAAATTATATATTATAATTAAAATGCAATATGAATACTATAATAAAAATAATCATTTTAAGTACAGTTTTGACATTCACTGTCTATCTAGTTGCTAATGTAGAGAATTGGTATCATGCTTCATATATGTTTCCTCTACACCTCTATACATGCAAATATATATGTACTATTACATATATAAATCAATACGAATTTTTATAATTGCTAAGTGTTCTGCAGTCTCCATTGAGCAGTTTTGGAAATACAATACTAATTATTGAGGACCTCTGGAACTACAAATTGGGATATGAATAGAACAAGAAAATGGATGCTTGGTGCTAATGGGAAATGATATTTCATTATTGCAAACATTTATTATAGTCACGCTTGCTGAAGAAGGATTTGGTAAGTTCATTAATTTATCTTTTCATTTAACTAAGCACATCCACAGCCTGAATCTTCATACCACTCCAAACCAGTTCTCTTTGTGAAGTCAGTAGTGACACAATCCCCACATCTTCTCATCATTAAGAAATGTTCCCTTTTGTTTCAAGATTATCGGACAAGAGATGTGAGAACCTTTCTCATGGATTCTAAAGGGTGCTAGTTAGTCAAGAGAAAAAAAAAATGGTTATACCGTTCACCTTGTGCCAATGCTGAGTGCCAGATCCAGAGTGACAGAGGTGCTCACGCCTCCCTTTATAATTGTATGTATCTGTGTGTGTGTGTGTGTGTGTGTGTGTGTGTGTGTGTGATGTTCAGTCTCCTCTAAATGTGTGACTCCATGCAGGGATCCCTCTTGCCTCAGTACAAGGCCACTTGGAGGAAGACTATGGCAATTTTACATTGTGCCTGGGTCACTGGTAGGTTTTCAGAAGGGACAGGGATAATCATTGTAAGAAGAACAGGTTTAGAAGAAAATTATAGGTTCAATTTAGACAAGTTAATTTTGAGATAATGGTGGGATAGCCAAACTGAGAGAGTTAGTTGAGTTAGAATACAGCTCTAGGCTACTGAATAGAAGAGTGAGTTTGTAGTATAGACTTGAGAATTGTCAGCTTTGTAGGTTCTAGAGAAAAGGAAGATTTCAAGGCTTTAGCCTCACATTTTCCTCCTTATTTCTCCCAAAGGAGAAATCTGTTTATTAGATCCCACACTGAACAGGCTAGATCAGCCAATGAATGAAGTTAATTTGTGTTAAATGGCTAGCACCATTTGAATTTATCTCTCATTTCTCCTTTACTCTTGAAGTTAACTTGTCCTTCTCAACGTCCTAGGGTCTGCTTTCTTTGTCTTTCTTTGCATATATCTGCCTCTTCCTGCCATGATGTTGTAATGTGATGATACTGAAAACCTGCCTTAGATTGAATTGGTGTGTGTCTGAGGGTTTAAGTGAAATAGAGAAGGTAACAGATCACGCTCCAAAAATCCCAGTTTATAAGGGTCATAAGTTTTGAGAGTTAGGGTTACAGACAGCCTTTGCTAAAAGCTTCAGTCTGCCATTTTTCATTGTTCATTGCATGTCAATCTCTGAAATACAGTGCAGTGTAGGTTAAGATTTCAGTATTACTAGATATCTAGTTTATCTAGAGTTGTGAAATGTTACTATGATATTAAGTGCCAGGATATTAGATAGTAATACTCTTATTATTTGCATCGATAGTAATAAAAGAACAAATTCAAATGGTAGCAATTGAACATATGCACAATAAAAAGTTTTTATCCCAGTCTAAGTCCTGAGTCCCAATTGTCAACACAAACGGGAGCATTCCCTACATATTCCTCAGTGCTGTACTTTCTTCATTTAACAATATGCTGATGGACAACAGCACTGTTAATAAATGCCAGTACTTATATTTTGTATATGTGTACATATAAGAATATATTCCCAGAAGTAAAATTTCTAAATCAAATAATTTGTGCCTTTGAATTTTTATTTTTGTTAAATTGTTCTCTAAGGAGATTGAGTCAATTTTTTTCCCTTCACCAGTGTATGAAAATGTCAGATTAATATTACTTAATACTTTTGGTTTTGGTAATGTTTATGGTAAAGATGATATTAATTTTTTATTTTAAATTGCATGTTGTTTATTATGATAAGTTTGTAAATTTATAATATTTCTTGTTTATATAACCTATCCATTTTTAGTGGGTTATTGTGTTGTTAATGTGTTATCTTTAATGCCTTTATATCTTCAAAAAACATATTCTTAGTTTATTATTTGCCATTTGTACTTCTTTGTAAGATTTTCTCCTGTAGTTACATTTAATAATTTTGGTATAGGCAATTTTAACAATAGTTTTGTCTATAGTTCCTGGGGTGTGTGTCCCATGAGAAAAGTTATTTCCTACACTAAAATAATAAATAAATGCACTCGTTTATTTATTCCTTATGACATTAATTTTTACATGTTCCACTTTGATCTGTCTAAAAATTATTGTGGTAAAAGGGTGAAGATACAGATTTATTTATTCCAGATTGCTAGCAGTTATTCCAAACCACTTTAATAAAACAATCTTTTCTCTTATTGGTGTAAAATGTCACATCTCTAAATCTCCATATATGCATTTGCTTCATTTATGGTTTGTATTCTATTCTTTGGATATGTCTACTTTTCTCACCCCAAGAAAGATTAAGTGAAAAACAATTATGAAATTTAAATAACTTCTTAAAATCAATTGAGTAGATTTTATATAAACACATATACCTGCACATATATATATATATAACCAGCAAATATTATGTATAGACAATTTATAGAAGAAATGCAAATGCCTTGTCGAATTCAAAGTATAACCAGTTTCACTCAGAATCAAAGACAATCAAATTAATATGACAATGACATTCCATTTTTTGCCTCTCACGTTGGCAAAAATTAAAATATTTGATTGACACAGGCTCTCACTCACCATTAATGGAATTAAATTGGCACTTTTTCTTTTGATTAACCACTTGATAGTAACTGTCAAGACTGAAATTGCTCATAATCTTCAACCCAATGATTTCCTACAGATATACTGGTATACATTTAAAAAGATACATGTACAATATGTAGCATTACTTGTAGTATTAAGTACCAGAAATGACCAATCAGAAGTATGAAACATGTTTCAGTGAAATATTACATACAGATCATGCGTGATAGCTTACACCTCTGATCCTAGCACTTTGGGAGGCCAAGGCAGGAGGAATGTTTGAGGCCAAAAGTTTGAGTCTGAAGTGATCTATGATCACACCACTGCACACCCCCTGGGTGATAGAGTGAGATCCTTTCTGAAAAAAAAAAATTACATACATTGTAGTGTTACCAGTCTTTAAAATGAGAGTGTTAATATATATTGATGATTAAAAAATAACTTCTGCATATATATTATAAACAAAAAAAAGTAAAAGCTTATTAAGCAAATACTGAATAGCTTGTAAGTTAAGATGTATGATAAAGGGAATACATCCCTCATATAGAAAAAGTATACACATATATAGCTGCATATGGATAGAAAAATTCTGAAATATACAAAACTACTGAAGGTTGATCACTCTAATCAGTGATGGGATGGAGTTTTTGCAACATAATTGACATATGGATTATTTGTTTAGTTATAAGATGTTTTTATACATAAGAAAGTCAACAGTTCTTTAAAAAAAGTGGACAAAATAATCCAGTAAACACTTTACATAGAAGAAATCAAATACAGTTGGCCAACCATACCACAAAATGATTCTTAAAATGAAATTTCATTCTTTACCTATTAGATTAGGAAAGTGTGGCAATATAAAGTGTTAGTAGTTTTTCTTCATAGTTTGTAATTTAGGATTACTTTATGTCTAAGGATAGCTAAATAGTCTATTTTGTGTGTGCGGGGGGGAGGGGTGGGTGTTTTCTGGCTTTTGAAAATAAAAAGATACTATAGATGTTTTTTTTTTTTTTCGCTATATATTCTTGATTTTCTGTTTGCCTCCACTCCCACCTCAGACACCTTCTCTGACATCTTTGCGCAGCTCTAGTACCCAGGGAGCTGACCTTTAGAGACTGTTTATCCAAGCTCTTTTCTGACTGGCTTCCTTTTAGGTTTTACAAAAAAGAGGCATTGATTGTAATGATTTCTCATTACAGAGAAATCAGAGAGAGATTGGGAAATTTCCTTCTCCATGATCCATTCTACTATGATACTGTTGAAAGAGGAAAAGTTCCCTTATTCCCCTCGCAGGACTTGTGACTAGGGGTGTGACTCATGCCCTGTTGTTCAAATCCCTAGGGGGAGCATGCAGATGGGCAGGTCATGGTCATGGGCTCCAACCCCAAGGCAGTGTCCAGGGGTGAATGTTTACAGCTCCTGAAGCCCCACCGGGCAGGCGTTACAGTGTGCTCTTTTAGTGTTGCCACCTGTAACTGGCTTGTGTTAATCAGCTCAATTAGACCCTCTGCCTTATCGTAAGGACAGAGGGCTTTCTGTATCCCGGGGTTCTTGTCCTAGTGTACTGGAAAAATCGGATCACACGTGGGCTTAGAGAACGAGTGCTGGTTTTATTGAATGATGCAGATAGCTTTCAGCAGATGGATGCGAGCCAGAAGGGGGATGGTCTCTCCCTGAAGTCAGGCCGCTTACCAGTGGGGCTCTCCTCTGACCGCCCTCGACTGAGCTCCCCGCAGTCCGGCTGTAGATGGCCTCCTGGCCTCTGCTGGTTTTTGCTGGTGTGTTCTTCTGCCGGTGTGTGTTCTTCTGCCGGTGTGTTCCTCTCGACATCCAGCTGCTTGTGTGTGTGCGTGCTAGTGTCTCAGGGTTTTTATAGGTACAGGATGGGGACGTGGTGGGTCAGGATGATCTTAGAAAATCAACATTTGGACATGAAAACTGGAGTGCCTGTCCTTACCTAGGTCCGTCGGCACAGGCAGGAGGGCAGAACCCTTGCCAAGGACCCTGCTTTCCTCTACCCAGCACTTCCCTGGCCCCCTGCCATATCACTCTTTCTCTATAAGTTGCTGAATCCTTCTTCAGTTAAAGCATGCACCAGTTGGGTCCTCTTGCCTGGATCCAGTTCTCAATGTGTTTCAGGAGTACTATCCCCTTCAAGCCTAGGAGTGGTAATGGCTTCTTTTGTGAGTTGCTGCATGCTGTTTCCCTAGTTTGTTATCTTAACCCTTCCAACACTTCTGTAAATAATCTCTTCAATAAAATCCCTTCATTTAAACATTAAGACAGGAACCACATAAGGAAATCTGTGTGAAAAGCCTCAGAGTACAAGCAAAACCAAGAAAAAACATTTGCACAAAGGGCAATGCAAGGTGAGATTTTAAATTACTAAATATTATATGAGATCATATATGCCAATGACATCAAATCAATGAAGCAATGAAATTTGGCATTCAACATAAGGACAGCATTGGTAACTTGGTGGTCTTACTGCAAATAATTTCAGCAGAGGACTGGAGCAGAACAAATAAATTGAGTTGGTCATTATTGGCATACCATATTTAGAAGCCTTAATTAAAAACTCTATTGTGTTTATTTCATATAAAACTGGACAATTCAACCCAGTGAATTAAAACACTGGTTAATTTTTTTTTTTTTTTTTTGGACTAAACATAGTGTATTTTCTCATCTTTGTGAAATTAAAAATTCAACTATGGAATGTGAAGGCAATAGAAGATAGATTTAAACTATTTTTCATTAAGATTTTTCACCAACCACCCAGTCACTAAAATGGTTCTTAAATTTATTTTCAGAAGGGTTTTGTATAATCAACCCTATTCACTAATACAGCTCAGTAGTGAAACAGTGCCTTTAAAATTCTGTTACCGTATACTGGAATTGAAGATCACTCCTCTATCACCTCTCTTAATATGAAATATTAATAACCACCTAACTTAATATTTTCATAGATGTCAATATCTAAAAACCTCTAACATCATTAGAATAATATCTACATTAGAGTTGATAAATAAAACATAAATAAACAAGCTAATGGAACTATCCCGTGAAAATGCTTGCCAGAAAAAGTTTAGTTTAATGGAAACTCATATATCTTTCATAATGTTCCTGAGAAGGAATTTTTTGGATCGTGTCTTACTTTGCTTAATTGCAGCTGAATCATGTCAATTTTAGTATAGTTTTCAGTATATCAGTTTAGAAATGTAATGTTTTCTGGAAAATCAAGCACTAAAAAGAAAGCAAAATCAAGACCTTTACCCACATCTTATGAAATGCAGATAGGATACTAGATTTTGGCACAGTTTTCAGACATGAATTAGAAGACTATAGACATCAATTAATATGAGACTTTTCAAGCATTTTAAATTTCAATGAAAAGCCATGTCTATTGTTTTTTCTAAAATGAGTGTTGACTTTATATTAGTAGCAATTAAAATTATCATCAAATTTATTTCTGAAGAAAAGCATCCACCTTCAAGAAAGAGTAATTTCCTATATTATTTAACTTGGGCACTGGATCAGAACACTGTGTTTTTTACCACTCAAGTCACAAAAGCCATGCCTTTTTATGAAATCCAAGAGGGCACTGAAGGTAGAGCCAGAGACGTGCAAATCACTTGATTGAAATGATACTAATAGAGTCAGATATAAAGAGAGCCATGTTCTATGAGAAGGAGAATAAAAAAGTAAGTGAAACTGAAGGAAACATTTACTGAATGAGGAAAATAACTTGACGGTGGCTGATGGTCTGATAATTCTGCTTTGCAATAATCTGTCTACACAGTATATCTAGATGTGGCATGGCCAACTGTGTCAAGGTAGAAAATTAAATTTTCTATAAGGATAGAAGGTTAAAACTTTTGGTGGAACCTGACTTTGTCTGCCACAGTCTGATCATTTTTCTTTGCAAAGACATGGAAAACAAGGTGATGATTTCCATGGTAGGTGGGGTCTAGATGGAAGAAGATTAAGGCGCCGGCTCTGTGCTTGAGACATGGAAACAGAAACCCAGAGTAACCAGAAACAGTATGCCACATAATTTATTGTAACATAAAGGAAGTTAGCTTTTCTTACTTTCTGTCCATGTTTTAATCTCAGAGCAGTGCTGATAGTTTTGAGATATTTCTAACTAAGAAATTTACTGTGCATTTTTCTCACTAGATGTTTTGGAAGAAAACAAAGAGAAATGTCTTTCTGTTTGCCTTTTCCAAGATAGCCATAATTTTTATCTCTCTAAGCTCTCTTGAGAATTGGTGAATATATAATAATTGAGTCTCTTTGTTTGGGGGGAACACCTTAAAATAGGTAACAATCCAGGCATTATTTATGAAGATAGGCTCATCAAAAAGCTTATCTGAAATTGTCCGTGAGCAGCACTGTCCAATAAAATATAATGTGAGCCATACTTGTAGTTTTAATTATTTTTATAGCTATATTTTCTAAAGTAAAAGGAGTGAAAATAATCTTAATAATAATTTTAGTTAACTTAATATATCTAAAATATTCTTTCAATACGTAGTCAGTGTAAAAATTATTAATGCAAGTACTTTAAGTTCTTCCTTTCATATGAAATGTTTGACACACAGTATGATTTTTATATCTTTAGAATACCTAATTCAGACTGGCCACATTTTCATGGTGCTCAATAAGCTATACGGAGCTAATGGCCACTGGATTGGATAGCACTGCTCTTGAGAGTTACAGGCAGAGAGAGCAGGGTGGAGATAGCCTGATCTGGGAAAAAGTGTGAACAATTCTCTCATACTGTGAGAATTGGGAGATGTCAGAAATCTATTCTCCATCTCCTGCAGTGTGACAAGTGTTCAATGGGGGAAGGCTACAAAATACCTATGGAAGTTGGTTCATGGACACTGTGGCTGTGAGAGCAGTGATGAAGGTTCTTTTTGAATAATACTGGATTAAAGCTTTAGGAGCATCTCTGTGGTTCACCAGAAAGAACACGGCTTATTCAGGATTTATGGATCAATATTAGGCAGCTACATACTCTATGCTGTCTCCCATGTTCCTGAAAAATATTGAGTAGGCCTCAATATTCTTATAAAATCTTAAGGAGAAAGGATGGAGTTCCCCAAATGCTTAGACATTCTGTCATCTTAGTGGCTGAAGACTGCAAGCTAGGATAATTTCATTTAAAATATGGCATTTCTTGCATTTGGTTACTTTTTATTGAATTCACACCCCTTTTCACGGGCATTTACCTCCAAATAAACAGTTTTATTTTATTTATTTATTTTTTTCCCAAAATGGAGTCTTTCTGTGTCCCCCAGCCCGGAGTGCAATGGCGTTATCTTGGCTCATGCAACTTCTGCCTCCTGGGTTCAAACAATTGTCCCTGCCTCAGCCTCGCGAGTAGCTGGGATTGCAGGCACCCACCACCAAGCCCAGCTAATTTTTATATTTTTTAGTAGAGGTGGGGTTTCACCATGATGGCCAGCCTGGTCTTGAACTCTGGACCTCAAATGATCCACCCACTTTGGCCTCCCAAAGTGTCAGGATTACAGGTGTGAGTCACCATGCCTGGCCCAAATAAGCAGTTTTAGACTAAAACTTCTAAATTGAGTAAGGTATACACAACACCTCTACTTCAAAACCTACCACTTGTGACTCAATCTGATGTGGCCTAATTTAAGCTTTAATCTCCTGTTAAAATTAATTACATTAGTACAAAAAAGAAGAGAGTTACTAATATCAGAAAATAAAAAACTCATAATTAGAAATTTATATGAATAATACATTTTATGAAACTATTATTTTCTTCTACAGCAAATAAAGCTGGTTAATTGAGAATAGATTCTAGATGCCATGTAACTTGATATTATTATAGTACCAAATGTTTCATTAAGGATTTATAGTATAGTCAGTATTACTTTACTCCTGGGGAAATGAGGTTTACAATAGAGGAAACATAACAAGCAGTTTTCATTTGATATGTTAACTCTAAAGATTTGGTAATGGCCACTCTCAGCTCTTTGTGAAGAGAGTACCTGGGGCTACATTCAAATGTTCCGGGGTTGATTAGCAATGTCTGCATTGAGTTCAGGAGGTAGACTGGATTAGATCATGCTTTAGATGGATTAGATTATGCTTTTACTGGACTAGATAATAAAACTGCATACATATTCTGCAAATGCGTTAGACTCTTTTCCTCCAGAAGTCATCTTTGGAGAGGAAGACACACCTTAGACTTGTTTTATCTCATTTTAGCGTGCAGCCCCAAATCACTGCTCAAAGAGCCTCTGTGACTATCAGGAACAGACACGGCATCAGTTAAATAGAAGCATGGTGTAGTGGAATGAGAATGGGCTTTATAATTACTTTGATGTTAATCTTAACTCTGTACACTTAGTTATGTGTCTTTGGAAAAACTGATTTCCTCTTCTGTAAATGAGGATAATACTAATAACTGTCTCACAGGAATGTTGTGAAGTACTCCTTAATGAATAAAGCATTTGACATTTGTTGTTTTTAACTAAGTATGCTTTAGGGCCACTATGAAAATTTTAAGGGCAGGGACCATGACTTATTTTTTTGTATGTATGTATGTATTTGGCATAGGTAATCAACAGGTGTTAAAGCAAATTAAAGACTTTTAAACTGGAATGTTTTCAAGTTTTACTTTTTGTGCACTTCAAAGCAAAAGGATAAATTTACATTCTTTTTGAGTGGATCTCAATCTAGGCTTTATTAGAGACAGGATAAGACACTGAATGACTTCTTTGAGATGCTTCCAGCCCTTTGTTTCTTTGCCACCTACATATAAAGGCAAAAAACAAACAAACAAACAAAAAACCTGCCCATGAGAGTCTTCAGTAGGGATTCATTGGTAGTCATCATGCAGTTGTTGTAAAATACAGTTTAGTATTTTATGGCAGCTTAATCTACTTTGCCTTTCATCCATGCATCTGTGAAAAAATAGTGACAACATGGGAAATATTCTAAATCAAACATATGGAGTGCTGGATACTGCAGCCAAATCCTGTCCCTACCAAACTGTTATTGAGAGAAAGTAGAAATTTCAAGGCTGGTTTGTATACTAGATGTTTGTAATGTGCTCAAATAGCCACTCCCTCAAGTTAAGATTATGTTTAAAAAAATACCCCCTAGAAGAGAATAAAGTGCCACTAGAAACATTTTTTTACTGATCTTATCAAATGTTTATAAAAGAAATAAAATAATTTTCAGTGAATCCATATATTAGGACCACACACACAGCATGCATACTTAAGATTTGAACACAAGTTAATATGTGTGTATTCAAAATTAGAGATTTTGAAATAAAAATAAGCTGATAACACACATTTTCTGTTTCTTACAGTGTTGTTGTTGTTGTTGTTTTAGTGCTGTACTTTGCCTCATGCATATGCATATAGGAGAAAAATGGAGCTCACAAAGTGCTACTTGCAGAAGATGCACAGTGTTTTTTCATCCTGACTCTACCATCCACATCTGCAGAGGAAGTCAATCACATAGATATGGTGTGTAGGGCAACCTTTTGAATTGTGTGTTGAAGAAGCATCCAATTTAGAAAGATGTTCATATCATATGAACTTCAAATAATTAACTTTTGGGGTGATGGGATGGTGATGCCATCTTTTAGTATGACATTGTAAGTTACTAGATTTTCTACCTCTTGGCACAACATGCATTACTTAGCAATCTTTGTGCTAGAGCAATGTTCCTCAAAGGTTAGCTACATTATAATCACTGGAAGGTTTGTTAAAAATTCCTGAACTCGGCCGGGCGCGGTGGCTCGCGCCTGTAATCCCAGCACTTTGGGAGGCCTAGGCAGGCGGATCACGAGGCAGGAGATCAAGACCATTCTGGGTAACACGGTGAAACCTCATCTCTACTAAAACTACAAAAAAATTAGCCAGGCGTGGTGGCAGATGCTTGTAGTCCCAGCTACTGGGGAGGCCGAGGCAGGAGAATGGCGGGAACCCAGGAGGCAGAGCTTGCAGTGAGCCGAGATGGCGCCACTGCACTCCAGCCTGGGCGACGGAACGAGACTCCGTCTCAAAAAAAAGAAAAGAAAAACAACGCACAACAACAACAACAACAAATTCCTGAACTCCACCCATAGTTTCTACATTTGGGATAGAGTTAGTAAGTTCGGGTAGAGAACAAGAATTTTAATTCCTACCTAGTTCCTGGGTGATACTAATTCAGCTGGTCCAGTGACTACATGTTGAGAACCACTTTCTTTGAGTGATAGTTGAAACAACATACATATGAGTAAATGAGCAAAACAGCAGAGCTGTGAAAATATTTTTAGTAATTATTTTTTTAAATTTGCACACATGGAAATTTATTTTATATAGCACTCTGAATAGAAAATGTCATTGTTGATTATTTAATTAGACGCTCTTTTTTTTTTTTTTTTTTTTTTTTTTTTTTTTTTTTTT
>NW_016809574.1:619902-666814 GCF_001698545.2 Rhinopithecus bieti | reverse complement strand
TTTTTTGAGACAGAGTCTCGCTCTGTCACCCATGCTGGAGTGCAGTGGCACGATTTTGGCTCATTGCAACTTCCATCTCCCAGGTTCAACCAACTCGCTTGCCACAGCCTCCAGAGTAGCTGGAATTACAGGCACGCGTCACCACACCTGGCTAATTTTTGTATTTTCTTTTTTAGTAGAGACGGGGTTTTGCTATGTTGGCCAGGCTGGTCTCAAAGTCTTGGCCTCAAGTGGTCTGTCTGCCTCGGCCTCCCAAAATGCTGGAATTACAGGCATGAGCCACTGCACTGCGCCTTATTAGATGCCTTTTTACTCAACTTTAAATATCCAGATATTTAGCACCATGTAGACATTTGCTTTGATTACCCTATATTTTACCTTCTGCTTCTTTATATGAACTTGCTGAATGTGAGATTGTATTTCTAGTCAAGTTGTTAAAATAATTTTAAAAGAAATGAGACTACTTTGGAATATTCTTGCTTGAAGAGGGGTTGTTCAAGCATTCAAGATGTCAAGAAAAGTTTCACTTCAGGGCTTGATTATTGAGTAATATTTATTCTTTTTCTGTGTACAGTCATCCCTCAGTATCTGATAGGAATTCGTTCTAGAACTCCTGCAAATACCGAAATCTGTGCATGCTCAAGTTCACAGTAGGCCCTGCAGAACCCACATATATGAAAAGATGACCCTCTGCTATACACAGGTTTTACATACATGTGTATTTTATTCACAATCTTTGTTTGGTTGAAAAAATCTGGGTGTAAGTGGACCTGTGCAGTTCAAATCCAAGTTGTTCAAGGGTCAACTGTCCTGCGTTTTCAATTATTACGTCTATCACTTGGTGCTTGTTAATTGTGATGTAGACTTTGCAATTAGGCTACTTCCAGCCATAGATTAATTAAGAGATAAATAAACCATAGAGAATTTGGCATATGAATCAAACCCTTTACTTCCAAGTTAAGGAGAAATTCTGACTTTTTTTAAAAATTAATATTTAATGCATCAAATAATACCATAGGATGTTCTTTTAAGGAAAACAACCAAAAAATACCTAAAATAAAACCAAAATTAAAAAAATGGAAAACAGCAAAATGATTACTGATTACATTCATTGTATTGTTTAATATTTCTATTCACCTTAATTAAATATAATGAATGGTATTTTGAAAATACAAAAAATTACAAAACATACAAAACATAAATCAGGAAAATTAACACAAATTGTACATACAAACACAGCAGAATAATTGAATACATGATTTTTAGACTTTGACATCCTTTCTTTTGTCGATCAGGAACAGAAATCCAATCAAGCTTAACCACAGAGAAAAGAGACAAAAATCCCATAGAAATCCACAAAAGCTGAAATACTTCTCCTTAGACAATCAAAAATTGGAGTAGCTTCAGGTGACCACCACCTGGTTCTGGAGGGCTTCTCTCTAATTTCTCTCACTTCATTTTCACCTACATGATCTTGCTTTGTCTGCTTTTCTTCCACTTTTGCTAAACTGTGTCTCAGTCTACCAGTACCTGTACTTAAATTCCAAATTCCAAATTTAATGGGCGGCCTAGTCTGTGGGTAGAATAGTCTCAGGCCAATAGTTTGTGGGTTTGTTTTTTCTTTTTTTCTTTCTTTTCTTTTCTTTTTTTTTTTTTTTTTGAGAGTGAGTCTCGCTCTGTCGTCCAGGCGGGAGTGCAGTGGCGCGATATTGGCTTACTGCAAGCTCCACCTCCTGGATTCACACCATTCTCCTGCCTCAGCCTCCCCAGTAGCTGGGACTACAGGCGCCCGCCACCATGCCCGGCTAATTTTTTGTATTTTTAGTAGAGATGGAGTTTCACCGTGTTACCCAGGATGGGCTGCATCTCCTGACCTCGTGATCCGCCTGCCTTGGCCTTCCAAAGTGCTGGGATTACAGGCGTGAGCCACCGCGCCAGGCCGGTTTGTGGGTTTCTTAATCATCTTTGGTCAGATATCATAGAGGCACATGTTATATGGAATAGTCTTTTCCAGGGATTCTGGCTTAGTAGAGTTCAAATATGAAGGCTAGGTGGATATCATAGGCAAATGATTTTTTTAAAGCATTCTTAGAGGAAGCCGGACTGGTTGGGTCATCATATTATAAGTAAAACCTTTCATTCATGTGCTGAGGGAGTACTCATTTTACAGAGAGAATAATAAAGGGGAAATAAATGACCTTTTAGGAATTAGATTAAAATTTAAATATATAAAATAATGAAATCACACACAATAGGAACAAAGCACAGAGACCATTGAGGAAGCAAAACATTTCTTGTAGTAAAATAGTATTTGATATAGAAGGAAGTAAACAGCATTTTCTGGGAGAAATCAAATATACTCAGTCCATTAGAAGTGCCTTGAGATTTTTGATGAATAGCTTACCTTTATACTTCATAATAATATTATGTTATAACTTTAATAATTCTATTTATAAAATGAAAAATTTAAGCCCTCATGTTTACAACTACTAATGTCATCTAGTATTATCTGATTATGGATCCCTTATTAAATGTTTTTCTATTTATTATAGAATGCTTCAAATTTAGAAATACATAGATTTTCCTGTCTTGAAATTAAGCTTTACGTTTATGTTAACAACCAATTTTCAACAACAGAAGAAATGGATGAAAACTGATAATATACTTTGTCACCTGAACTTTTCGCAATTTACAATTCAATTATATAGTGATTGATGTTCAAGAGTGATGTATTATACCAAATAAGAAAAGTCTCTCATTAAAGAAATTTTTTAATATAGCTTTAAATTAAGTTGGTTTAACCAATCTTCAATATTGACCATAACCAAAATTTGTAATGAGAACATGCTTTTTCACCAAGTGGAATATTTTTCACCTAGTTATCTCTTTAGAGTTAGCCATTTAGTTGAACAGATTAAATTTTAAGAATCATAGATGACTTTTCATCCCCAGAAAAAAAAAAAAATCTTCTCTTTCTTGTAGTTTCTCTTAACCAACTCGCATACTTTCCCACATGTAACAATTTATTTCTATAATCTAAGGTCACACATGAGTTAGCTGTCTACACTTTCTCATGCATTGAGTGGATAAAATGAAAGAGAGAGAGTGAAGACTAGAAAGGTAAGTTAAGGCCAGATTTCTGAATTAACTGGCAGACTTTCCTAAGACTTCTGGGTTTGTGACCCTTGAAATGAGTTGTGCCTTTAATCATGTTTTATTTATTTTAAAACATTTTAGGTACAATGACCTTGTAATATAGATTTGTATTAGCAAAGTTTCAGATAAGACCTTGGAAACTATAAGTTGAAGAACAAGCACTCCAATATTTAGAAAAAACTATCTTTGATATTTGATAGTGGGAGTCAATGATTTTTTTTTTTTTCTTTTCTTGAGATGGAGTCTCCTTCTGTCACTCAGGATGGAGCGTGGTGGCACAATCTTGCCTCACTGCAACCTCTACCTCCCGGGTTCAAGGGATTCTCCTGCCTTAACCTCCCGAGTAGCTGGGATTACAAGCGTATGCCACCATGCCCAGCTAATTTTTGTATTTTTAGTAGAGACGGGTTTTCGCCAATGTTGGCCAGACTGGTCTTGAACTACTGGCATTTAGTGATCCGCCCGCCTCAGCCTCTCAAAGTGCCGGGATTACAGGTGTGAGCCACTGTGCCTGACCTCAGTGAAGATTTTTGAGCACAGAAGTATGAGCAAAGATATACTTTAGAAAATCCCTTTAGAAAATGATGAGTTTTAGGAGTTGGAAACTTAACACAGGGAAACAAGTTAGAAGATAGTTACAAGAAGCTGAGAAAGAGTTGATGAAGGCCTAAATCAAAAAACACTGGAAATGAGAATTGGAAGAAAGAAAAAGATTCAGTGATGGAACAAAAATTTGCTGAGTGCTTCCTACAAATCAGGTATTATTCTAGGTATTGTGGATACAGCAGAAAACAAAACAGAAAATTAAAACATGTTTATTCTTGGAGATGTTGTATTCTATTAGTGTGAGACAAAAAGCAAACACATTAATTAAATAATAATATATGCATGTCAGAGAGTCTCAAATACTTTGGAGGAAAAAAAAGAGAGACAAATAGGAAGTACCTATGCTGTATATGCTTGATATATACAGCATGCTTATATCAAGAGGGTATGAAAAGCTCACATAATGGGACTATCAGTGACAGCAGGATAGGCACAAAAGCTTGAGCAAAAGGAAGGGCTTTGTTTTTATTGTCATTAAGGGCAGCCTATAGTAAGAGTTTCTATGTGCATGGTTTAAACAACTTCCTGCCAATGGCAAGGGAGGAAGAGTGAGGCCTTCCTTATTGGCTTTCCCAGCTGTGGGACAAGAGGAGAAAAGGGATTTGGACACACGGTGGCCAAACATCAAAAATGGAGTCAAATTATAACAAAGGAACTTGGTGGAAAATTTTGAGTAAGGTTATGAACAAGAGATGAAGATGGTTCTCTAATTTGAAGCTTGAGAATTGAAGATATTGATGCTGTTCAACTAAGATAGGAAACATATAATACAATCAGGTCACATCTAGAAATGCCAGTCCATTCTGGCCATAAGAAAGAAGCAAGAGGAATAAGCGAAGAAAGGTGAGCAGAAAGTTAAGGTAAAGCAATAAATGTTGACAATGTGAATTTTGCCATTTGGATCTTGAAGCAATCTTCTCTTGTATCTCAATTTATCTGCGTTAAAAAACGGTTCTGGTTTAGCTAGGATTTTTGAATTGTGAGAGGCAGAGCCAAAAGGATCACTTTCTCTGGAGTCTGCCTTGTCTCTCATTTTTAATTACACTGAATCTTTTGTTGTCAATGTAATCTTTAATAGCATTCAGTGAGGTTCTGTTATGAATCTTCTTGACTTCTGATTTTAGTTCTAAAGTGTAAATAGTTTGGAAGTCATCTCTGTTGCCCTTACAATAAGAAAAAGAGCTGAAGAAATGCAAAAGCAATGACTTTTCTTGACTCCATCAGATAACTGAAATTGCAGGGCAAATCATCACCTCCAAATCTGGGGGAACGTGTGAATCGAGAGAATCACAGTCAAAATCCTACTTACCTGGAGCAGAAGACCCTGGGGCCATAAATTGGCAGAAACACGAAGTGGTAATTTTGATGAGTTGCCGGAGGCTGAGTGTAGACTAGCATGAATGAGAGAAACTCACAGGAACTACAGTCTGATGAGATCCCCACACTCTCTTGGGTTTTACCTGTAGGAACACCATTCACCTCTTAGGTTGAAGAACTAAGAAAGATCCCCTCCTGGCTCTGGTAAGGGTGAGAGAAGACTAATCACTTTGAAATATACATGATCATTCTTCATAATAAAGACTAATCACTTTGAAATATACATGATCATTCTTCATAATAAAGACCTACTCTTCAGTAGAAAGGGCCTTATTAGAGAATTAACTCCCTGGAGACAGGGCATTCTTCATACTCTAGCCCCCTCTAGACTTTCTGTATCAACTAAGGAGAAAAAAAGTTAAGAAACACTTGTGAAGCTCACAGTCCAGTATACCAGCCTTCTAAAAGCCTGATATTTAATGGTAAGATTATGGGGTATTTCCTCTTCCCCAAATATTACCCCTAGAGAAAGAAGGCTTCCCTGTAATAGCATTGCAATGTAGCTAAAAAGCTCAAAATTGTAGACTCCCTTTGAGAAGGAGTACTTAGGAAACCTGAAAGACAACGGGCGAGGTAAAAGCAAACATACTATAGGAATTTGAAGTCTCTAGCACCTACAACTACTGCAAACATTAAACATAACAAAACTCTTAGCCATATTCAGATAAATGTCTATTTATTTCAGATCCTATTATCTGATCATACATATCTGGTTTTCAACAAGAAAGTCACAAAGCCTGAGAAAGGCAAGAAAACACACACACACACACACACACACACACACACACACACAGTATGACAAGAGAAACCAATAAGCAGAACCAGACTCAAATATGACACAGATGCTTGAATTATTGGACTGCACATTTAAAATATCCATGGTTAATGTGTTAAGGGTTCCCAAGGAAAAAGTAGACAGCAGGCAACAACAGATGGATATTATAATCAGAAAGATGGAAACTCTAAGAATAAAAAGGAAATGTTATACATGAGAACCACAATAAAAGAAATGAATTATGCCTTCTGATGGAATCATCAGTAGAATGAACATAGTTGAGGAAAGATTTAGTGAGCTTGAAGAAGAGTCATAAGAAACTTCCCAAACTTAAATTCAAAAACAAAAGGATGAAATATGCACTCATACATAACATCACACACACACACACACTCACACACTAGGAGAGAACACCCAAGAACTGTGGGGCAGTTTCAAAAGGTAAAATATATGTGTAATTGGAATTCCAAATGTAGAAGAAAAAGAGCACAGAGAAGAAGAAATGTTTAAAGTATAATGGCAAAAAACTTCCCCAAATTAACGTCAGACATGAAACCAGAGATCCAGGAAGTGCAAAGAATACCAAACAGAATTAATTCCAAAATATCTATATCTAGGCCTACCTTATTCAAATTGAATAAAAGAAAAGGCAAAGAGAATATTTTTGAAAGAAGCTAAAGAAGACGTGGTAGGCCGGGGATCTTACTTATAAAGGAACTAGGATAAGAATTAAATGATATAGGTTAGAACATGAGTCTACATAAAGAAAGAGCAACAGAGAAAGAAAAAATTAATATAAAATAAAATGATTTATGATGCTTAGAATAAAAGTTAAGTAAGGGGACTGGATTCAATGTCACAAAAAATTTTGGCCAATGAATTTTAGGAAGAAAGTTGTAATTGGCACTTGTTAACGTGCAGCAAGTAAAATACATACTAATTCCAAATGTAATTAATTGAAGAAATACTGTTCTAAAGACAATCATGAAAACTAGAGCAATAAAATGATTTTTATGCTGCTCAATGTTTTCTATGTAATTCCTTCTTCCTCAGGGTGAATACTCAAATATACGCTCTGTAGAGGTGAGACTTGTTTTGTTTTATTGACTTCAGTACTTCCCAGTACTAAAACTGCTTGGGATATAGCAGGCAGTCACACATTTTCTTAAATAAAGATAGCTAATGAAGAATAAGCAGATGAGACAGAGAAGAAGTGAGGGTTTCTAAAGCTATTTCGAAGTTTAAATGAACTGATTCAGTTTTGGATTCTTTGGTGCCTTGATAGATAATGGGGGCATTAGCTGACAATGGCAAGTAGGAGAAGAAGGAGCACGTGAAGGGCAATTTAATTTTGGATTCCTTGAATTTCAGACTTCTCAGGGACACACCTGCAGTGATATTTAATAGTTGGAAGAGATAGAATTGGTAAACATTAGCATAATGATCAAAGTTGAAGCCCTAGGAATACATAAATTTAAGTAGAATACATAAAATTATGTAGACCAGGGGTCCCCAACCCTCAGGCAGGTTAGGACCAGTACTGGTCCAAGGCCTGTTAGGAAGTGGGCAACACAGCAGGAAGTGAGCAGCAGGCAAGCAAGCATTACTGCCTGAGCTCCACCTCCTGTCAGATCACCAGCAGCATTAGATTCTCATATAAGCCGAACCCTATTGTGAACTGTGCATACAAGGGCTCTAGGTTGCGTGCTCCTTATGAGAATCTAACTAATGCCTGATGATTGGAGGTGGAATAGTTTATTCCTGAAATCATACCCACCCCTGTTTCCTGTGGAAAAATTGTCTTTCATGAAACCAGTCCCTGGTGCCAAAATGGTTGGGAACTGCTGATATATATCTGAAGCATATCTACCCTCTTCCAGATTCACTCATTAATGCTCAACCTCAGCAAACAGTAGCAACCACCACATATTTACTCAAGTCAGAAAGATAGATGTTAGTTATGATTATCTTTACTCAGCAAATCCAATTTCATTAACAAGTATGGGCTCTAATAACAAGGCATATAGTAAATCTGTTCACTTCTCTCCATCCTATTTTTCTCCCTTCTCCAAGTCCCTTCCACTCTCATCTGGACTTCTGTGTTAGTTCCCAACTGACTTTGCTGCTTTTAGGCTTGCCTTATTCCTACCTTTATCTATACCCTACATGCTCTCCAATGGCTATACATCATACTTAAAATCCAAACTCCCTACTTGGTCTGGTTCTCCTCCATCTCAGACTTCATCACATACATTTTCCCCCAGGCAATGATACCCTAGCCTTATTGACTTAAGAAAGCAAAAAGAACAAAGCTGGAGGCATCACGCTACCTGACTTCAAACTATACTACAAGGCTACAGAAACCAAAACAGCATGATACTGGTACCAAAACAGAGATATAGACACATGGAACAGAACAGAGGCCTCAGAAATAATGTCACACATCTACAGCCATCTGATCTTTGACAAACCCGACAAAAACAAGAAATGGGAAAGGATTCCCTATTTAATACATGGTGCTGGGAAAATTGGCTAGCCATATGTAGAAAGCTGAAACTGAATCCCTTCCTTACACCTTATACAAAATTAGTTCAAGATGGATTAAAGACTTAAATGTTAGGCCTAAAACTATAAAATACTAGAAGAAAACCTAACCATTCAGTTGCACGGCAGGGGCAAGGACTTCAAATGACAAAACAGTCCAAAAGCAATGGCAACAAAAAGCCAAAATTGACAAAGGCCATCTAATAAAACTAAAAAGCTTCTGCACAAGCAAAATAAACTACCATCAGGAGTGAACAGGCAACCTACAATGGGAGAAAATTGAAAAACTACTCATCCTGACAAAGGGCTAATATGCAAGAATCTACAAAAGAACTTAAACAAATTTACCAGAAAAAAACAAACAACCCCATCAAAAAGGGGCAAAGGGATATGAACAGACACTTTTCCAAGAAAACATTATGCAGCCAACCAGAACACATGAAAAAAGCTCATCATCACTGGTCCATCAGAGAAAGCAAAATTCAAAAACCAACAATGAGATGCCATCTCACAACACAGTTAGAATGGATCATTAAAAAGTCCAGGAACACAGGTGCCTGGAAGAGGAATGTGGGAGAAATAGGAACATATGACTTACACTGTGTGGGGAAAGTAAACCTAGTTCAACCATTGGGAAAAACAGTGGTGGCGATTCCCTCAAGGGTCAGATCTAGAACTACCATTTGACCCAGCAATCCCCATTACTGGATATACCCTTCAAGATATAAACCAGCTAACTATAAAAGACACTGAAACATATATGTTATTGCAGCACTATCACAACAGCAAAGAACTGGAACCAACCCAAATATCCATCAATGACAGACTGGGATAAGAAAATGTGGCACATATACACGATAGAATGCTATGCAATCATAAAAAACATGAGTTCATGTCCTTTGAAGGGACATGGATAAAGCTGGAAACCATCATTCTGAGCAAACTATCGCAAGGACAGAAAAGCAAACACTGCATGTTCTCACTCATAGGTGGGAACTGAACAATGAGAACACTTGGACACAGGGCAGGGAACATCACACACTGGGGCCTGTCGTGAGGTGGGGTAATGGGGAAGGGATAGCATGAGGAGAAATACCTAATGTAAATGATGAGTTAATGGGTGCAGCACACCAACACAGCACATGCATATACATATAACAAACCTGCACATTGTGCATTTGTACCCTAGGACTTAAAATATAATAAAAAAAAAATCAAACATGTTAAGTTTGTTCCTACCCTATGACTTTTGCACTAGTTCCTTATTCTCCCTGAAATGCTCCTCCCAGTCCTTGATCTTGCTGTTAGGTCTTTATCATTCAGAACTTAATGTAAATATCATACTCATAGAGGCCTTATCTCACTATCTGATTTAGAGTAGCTAGGCTGTCTCTCACTTTCATATTCCTCTGTTTATTTAAAAAACATTTTTATTCACAGCATTAACTATGATAAAATTTTATTCTTATTTATTTGTCTATATTTTGTCAGTCTCCCTCAATAAAATATAAAGTCCATTAGTATAAAGATTATAGCTGTCTTGTTCCCTATCTGCAGTGCTAAAACAGGGCCAAGCACATAGTAGATAGTCAAAAATATTATTGAATGAATTAATTTCTCTGAAGAAAACATATTTGACATTAGGTTTGATTTGCTTTTCAAAGTAAGGTATTGCATCTTACACATCTTCAAAACCCTCAGATGCCCAATGGATTGCTTTTCACAGAGCACTCAAAGTGTGAGCTCATGTATGTATTATTGCAAAGTTTGTGTTTTCATGAAAATACTACATCATATTCTATACTATGAATATTCAGGTCTCTCTGTGTCTCTCTTTCTCTGTCTCTTCATCTCTCTCACTCCCTTATCCAAGTGTTAACAGTATTTTCATCTAGGTATTGAAATTATAGTAGATTTTTCCTTATTTTGGGGAGAGGGCTGAATTTCTGTGGAGCAGAACATTTCTTCTTTGTTATGCCAGGATCAGAGAGAGTCTAACTGAAACAGTAATTTAAGGTAGAGTCATAAAAATGTTACATAATTGCTGCTTACTTCACGTCATGAGTTCCCTTATTAACATAAACTAAGATGTGGTCTGAAGGGTCCACCATGAAGACAATAAATTCTTACTACTCAGGAAATTCCAAAAGTTTAAGAGATTACCTCCCAGGAGCCAGGAATAGTTTGGAACTCTCTTTGGGCAAGGCCAAATCCATTATTACACAGGTAATAATTATAGTAACATGAACATCTGAAACAAGTAACTCTGGTGACAGACACAATGGTCCTATTGCAATCCTAAAGTTCAGTTCTTGAGGACTAGAAATTCATATGCATCATAGGAAATGAACAATAGAGGGAGAATTCACTTGGTCAGTACACTTTCAAGGAACTTGTCAGTATACTTCATGTTATTTGAGGAAATGAACATGATGAAGTCATGAGGATTTTCTGTTGATGTTTTGAACTCTTAAAATAATTATGGTTTCCTTGACTTAAAACATATAATTAAATACAATTATTAGAATAGTTAAAAGGTAATTTTTAAAAGTTTGATATTGTTTGAATGTTTGTTTCTCCATAAAATTCATATGTTGAAGTCTTAATCTCCAAGATGATAATATTAAGAGTTGGAACTCTTGATACATGATTAAATTATACAGATGGAGCCCTCATGAATGGAATTAGTACCCTTATAAAAGAGACCCAAAGCTCATTGGTCCCTTTTACCACGTGAGGACACAGCTGTAAAGCACTTTCCGTGAACCAGAAAGTGTGCCCGCAGCAGACACTAAATCTGCCAGCACCTTGATGTTGGACTTCTCTGCCTCCAGAACTGTGGGAAATTTCTGTTGTTTATAAGCTGCCCAGTTTGTGGTATATGTTTTAGCAGCCCAAATGGACTAAGACAAATAAGTATTAGTAAACAGGATTAAATATTTATGATTTTACCCGAAAAGAGTTTATTTTAATTATATTACAAAGTATCTTTTAAAATCATTATTTATTGTTATCTTACCTTCCAAATATCAAAATGTATACTGTTGGAGGTGGAAAGATCTTCAGAGTTCCTAGTTCAGGCTCTCATTTTTTATATGAGGAAACTGTAAGATGTTAAATAACTTGTTCAGTATCAAACAATTTCTGGCAAAGCCCTCACTGCATTCACAGTTCCTGAGTTCAGTCCAGAGTTCTTTATGTAGAACCGAAAAGGCAAAACGTATGACAATTGCTTATGTTCTAATTGAGAGACAGCATGACACAGGAGAAAGAGCTTCATTTTGGAATCCGGTCCACAATTATATATATTTTTTTAATTATTAAACGTTAAGTACTTTCAGACTTTCTACATTTCTGTTTGAACTAGAATATGAGTAAGGTAACTTATCATTTCAAATAAGGTAACTTATCATTTCAAATCTGATCCCTTCTGATTTCTAAATCCAACCATCTGAGTTCATGCTTTGCAGTTCATTGCTTCTTTAACTATCCCATGGAGACCATTATTGCATCATTCAAAGGGCTGAAATGAAAGATTTCTATTTTCCTGGAGTGTTTTAAAAGTCACTGAGAAAATTCACTGAGGCTTAAAACTTTTCAAGCATGCTCAAATACCAAGGCAGTTTTCTTGTATGAAATATAAAATATATTGAGGTAAAATATGGACAAGAGGCTAAAAGGAAGAGAACATGATTGTAACAACTTCTTAAATAGGAGTAATGTTATGTTTTAGTTTGCAAAAGTGCACTTTAAAATTTTGGCTGAATGCTAAGCTTTCAGTTAAATGTATTTTTTCAGTGTTTTACAAGTAATTTCATTATTTTAAGATCTCACTTGTGGCACACTTCTATATTTGCCAAGTTAGGAACTTTGTAGCAAAACATCTACTACATATTTCTCTCTTTCCGTTCCTATCTTATTTGTATAATGGATTTATGATGTTAAAGGGCAACTGGGAATTATGTGCAATAACTGTAGCACAAAATTCTAAAGATATTATCTGCAACAAATTTATATCATGTGAAATATGAAATCATTTAATTTAAAGACATAAGAAGAGTTCACTTGAATGCATAAACATTTGTTTTTTGTGTGTGCTGGGCACTCTGCTATGAACTAATATAGAAGTTAATAAGACATAGCTGCTGACTCTTCAAATTTCTCAAACTAGTGCTGGAAAATTGTATCTGTCCATTTGCTATGGGCAGTTTCTTCACGTTTACCTAGATACACATGATGATTAGGGAACTTCCAATCTTAATTGGTGCAAACAATTAAGATCAGAGGGAAAAGGGAAAAGCAAAGGTACTTTTTCAATGTATTTAATACATGTGGTTGAGAGTTACTCAAAGCCAATACTGCTGTGTCATGCGATGCTTTCTCTTCAAATATCAGAAAAGACTGTTTATTTTTAAGAACCCAAAAGGAGAAACTCGTTGATGTAATAATATACTACCAAAGTATGGTATTTTGAGGCTCAAATTAACATTGCTTTAAGTTGCCCAAGAAGATGTTTTGGGAGTTAGGCAGACCCCTGAGTAGTGCTCCTAAGAACACATACTACTCAGATCACAGAACTAAAATTAAAGAGAAGGTTTAAACCATGCCCTTTTCCTGATAGAATTTTATTGAAACCAGATACATGAAAAGCTGTTACTTCTTTGGTTATTTGAAAAGAAATAATCAATAAGGATGGAAAAAGGCATAAGTCAGGTACTCTACACTTTGATCGAAAGACCACAGACAGTCTGAGATGTGCAATATGACTTTATACCACAAAGATAGAAGCATAATTGGAGTGGCTAAGCTTTTCAAAGGCCATGATCAAAGGAGAGCTAGAGCACATGGAAAGAAGAGTGCCAGATCAAGCACTACTAGATTTCGAGAAGACTCAGTTATGCTGCTGGAACACAGAATTGCCAGGCTTAGGACAAGGGTCCTTGGGTTGCATACAAAAAGAAAAAAAAAAATAGCAATAATTATAACCTTACATGAAAGAAAGGCAAAAGAAAAACAATGTCATTTTAGCAGTTAAAAAAATGGGACAGAATTTGAGGCAGTGGCTACATCCTCTGGGACAAATGTTATGAAGTCATATAAATGTGTTGCAATTGAATAATGACAGCAGGAAAGTGGGATTACATTTATAATTACAAAAAATTATGTTTTATATACAGGTCTAGTCAATTGTATGGTAATACTCTAATTCACTCAAGACAATAATACATAGTCAATTTTAAAATACATTTGGGAGATAAAAAGCAATTCTGTAGAGTTTGAAATTATAAAGGAGGTAATTGTGAACAATTTTCAAGTGTTTAGCAATTAGAAAAGCTATATTTGAGATAAATAATTGAGCACAAAAGTTAGATTAGATTATAAAATTTGTGAATTTTATATTGTTTAAAACATACATGAGAGACAAGGGTTCTACAAGAAATGTTAAACATATTGTTAAAATCCTGGTATAATTGAGTAAAACAGAGGTTCATCAGTTATTGTTTAAGAACTATTAAAAGAGAAAATGAGAGATTTTATTTTACTTTTAAAATACTAGAAACTGGTTTGCTTTAAGGAGAAGAAAAATGATGATTCTGTAAAGACAACTTTAAAAATAATTTCAACTTAAGTTTAGCTACAAGACATATGGTTACAATGAACGTTCTGTATGCTAAGAACGTTCACTTTTTTTCTCTACTGTATTTAATACTACTTTGTTGGAACTATACAACAATGCATGCAAGATTGAGATAAGAAAGTTGGGTCTAATACTCACTCAGATGAATGGAGAGTGAACTATCTATTTAAAAACAATAGGAGATTAAATTCATGTGGAAAATGTGATGTCAGCAGTTGACTACATGTTTTGATGCTTAAAAAGTTTTAATTCTATAATTTTTTTTTTTTTTTGAGACGGAATTTCCCTCTTGTCACCCAGGCTGGAGTACAATGCTGTGGTCTGGACTCACGGCAACCTCTGCCTCCCAGGTTCTAGCGATTCCCCTACCTCAGCCTCCCGAGTAGCGGGGATTACAGGAGCCCACAACCATGTCCAGCTAATTTTTGTATTTTTTAATAGAAATGGGGTTTCACCATGTTGGCCAGGCTGGTCTCGAACTCCTGACCCCAGATGATCCACCTGCCTTGGCCTCCCATGTAGAATATGTTATTCTAAGAAAAGCAAGACAATTTTTTTATATAACTTCTTTTACAGCTGTATACAGTGAATGGTAGATAGGAAGATACTAGCACTTAAGAGAGGATTTAAACCATATCCTTTTCCTTAGAACTTTACTGAAACCAGGATAGTGCTTCTTAAACTTTATGATGCATCTGAATCATTCACTATCTTGTGAAAAGTGCAGATTCCTGTTCAGTTAGGTATGGAGTGGGGTCTGTGATTCTACACTTTTATTTTTCTCCTTGTCTGTGGGCCACACATTGAATAGCAAGTCTCTAGGTCATGTCTGTAAAATGAAGGATGTGGGCTACCAAGCCTCTGAAATCTCTAAGTGTGCTTACATTCTGCATTCTTTTAAAGCTGATACTTTTGCGACTGGATCAGACTTAGCTTGTATTTCTGGAAAGATATATTGTTCTGAAACACACCCCAGTAAAGATGATAGGCACTGAAGGACACTGGGAATGCACATCCAGATCACTGGAAGGAGCAGATATTTTCTTATGAGTACATAATGCCTCACTAAGATATTAGTTTTCACAACTTTTATACCACCATTAGAGTACCTTTAAATTCTATTTATGTGTACTATAAAAGCTTATATTCTAGTATAGATGTGATGATGCAAACTGATGCTTCCTTGCTAAAAAAGATAGACTGGGAAGTAAGTTTCCAAATGGAAGAAGACTGGGATGATTATAAAAAGGCTATTGATCAGAAGTGAGTGGCTTGAAGAAGGGCTCTCATCTCCTGTGTTTCAAAATGAGAGGGACTCAATTTGAGCAAAAGATAGCAAAGTTAAAAAAAAAGGGCAAGTCAGGGAAAGTAGAGGTGAGTCACAAAATTTTATGTAGTGCAAAAAGAAAGAAGTGTCTCGGATAAGAAAAGTTGATCACTAAGCACATGGGTGAATGGTCAAGCTTTAGTACAAGTAAGTATTTTTTTAAAACTCTTGAAATAAGGACCAGTAGGAGATGATGATGAAGTGAGGTAGAAGGAAATGAGAAGCACATTTGAAAGTCCAGATTTGGGCAGATCTTTTTTTAATGACCTAAAAGAACTGTGGATTTTGGTTTACTATTTTAAGTCTTTAGAAGGGAAAACTTGGAGTCTGGAATTTTCTTATTTCTCAAAAAGAAAACAAATAATAACAATAACAAATAGGATAAAAAATAATTCAAAAAATTAATGAAAAGAGGAACTACTGTAACACTATAAATCATGATTTATCAAAAAGAATAAGAAGTTATAAAGTGAATCTGTTCGTTTTCCCATAAGTAATTCTTAACTCCTTCCCTATCTACCAGCTTGATGCTGAGAACTGTCTAGGAGATGGCAGGGCCATAATATGGAAATAACCAGAATGCCAGAATCATCATGTAGAGGAAAACAACAGGAACGTACGCATAGAACTGCTATGTGATTGAGAAACGCTTTTGCAGTCTGGTCAGCCACTTATTCGGTGGTTGTTTATTACAGTAGTTAGGTTAACCTAACATAAAAATTGATATCAGAAGTGGTGTGCTGATTTAAGAAAGCACTTAAATTTGTGCCATTGGTTCAGCAGGCTGGTTGTAGATAGTAAATATTGAAGGCCATAAAGCTGGAGATCCTTATTTGCCAAGACAAAAACATTTGATAAAACTGCCACTTGTGATAACTTGGAAAGTAGATCAAGTGCCTACTAAGTCTGTAACTCTTAAGAAGTTTTTGAAAAGAGCCAAAATATTAGGATATATTATTTGCCTTTCACTGCTATTACCAACGTATCACAAAAAAAAGATAATTTTCAGGCATAAATGATAAAGATTTTCCATGATTGCAAAAGCCAATCAATAGCTTCTGGAGTTCAAATAATAGTAAATAAGACAGAAAATACATTGAGGGCATAAGGACCATCTAGACTTCTCAGGTAACAAATGTGGTTCGGTTGTGGAGCCATATAATTATAAGATTAACAGAGTTGCCCTTCAATTGAAGCATATTATTTCAATTGGCCTCAAAGTAGTAGAAATTTAAATTTCAAAGTAGTAGTAATAGAGCTTTCTTTTGTGGAGGGAGGAGCAGAGATGAAAGAAAAAGATACGGTAGCAAGGAAGACTTGAGAACTATATTTAGAAAAGACTTTTGAGTGTTTCAGAACATTAAACTGACTGAATGACAATAGATATAGTTTTTGAGGGAATTTTTTTTCCTGTATTCTCTTATGGAACTGTATTGGTAAGGAAACCATGAGCCTCACCAAAAATAACTTGACTCTAACCAGTCTATAACACATACTTCCAACTTGCCATAACAACAAACAGCCTGATAAGGTTACCCAGACTGCTATCTCCTAAGGAGGACAAAATTGCCTACACCCTCCCAGTGGGCGCAGCCAGGTACTACCTAGTCCAATGGATAATGTGGTTGCTTCCAGGTAACCAAGTCCAGGTCTGAGCAAAGAGCTTGGAAGGGATCTTCACAATCACTGCACAGTAGGATTTCCTCATTCCTGTGGATCCATGACTGCTGTGTGTTTCCTGTTTTCCCTTTTTAAAGCAGGATTCATGAGGTATATCTTGTCCCTGCTTCATCATTGCATATCGGGTTGTTTGTATTAGCTGGCGATGCAGCAAGTTTGTCACTTTGGTTTATATGTTGCTACACTATAAGGAGTACCTTAGGACCTAAGGAAGACGATATTATATTACCTAAAGATCCTGCAATGCAAGCTGGGTTAAATAGCCATATGGAGCTTTGGGTATTCCTTCTTTAAAAGGGGAATGAATGTGTCCTGAGAATTAAAAAAAAAAAAAGATACAAACAGATAATTGGTGTCAAGAAGAAAGATTGTAGCAAAAACCAGTAGCTATTTGCCAAATCTGTTTCTTTTTTTTGGGGGGGGCGCACAGAGCCAGACTACATTTCTCGGGCTCCCTTGCAGTTAGGGATACCTATGGGACTGAATGATATCCAATAGAATGCAAGCAGAAGTAATTTGCACAACTTACAGACATGACCCAAAAACTATCATGGACAGTTATGTGCCCCATAATGGAAAATATGATATATAAAACATTCCAGATATAATAGGGAATAAAGAGATGAAAAATCCTAATAATCAATTTCTTTGTAATTAGCAGTGGGTTTAAAGACAATCTTACTTGAGTTCTCTGTGTACTATTGGCTGTCGTTGATTTATTTTTTACCTTGTGAAAGAACAGACTGATTGAAGGAAAATTTAAAAAGTGGCATAGTGATATGTTTTCTCTCCTCTTCCTCTGGAAGTCGTATTTGTAGCTCTTGCCCTATCGATAAAGTATTATTTATTTGTTTAAAAGTTTTAATCTGGCCTGTTAATGCCCCTCTTCATTAATTTCTTCATTTTGGCAGGATACTAAATAAAAGCACTTTTACAATGGCAATGCACAGAGCAATAGTGATTGCAATTGGTCTATGTGGATAGGCATAATAATGAACCAATGATGAACTCTGACTGCTATGCTTAAAAGTACATTTCCAACACAAGCACTAATGAGTCCTTTGGAGCCATTATATTTTGCCTGTGTCATTACCAGACTGAGAAAAACTTTTGGAGAATGTGGGACCACTGAGTCTGAGTTATATCTGAATTCCTTTTCTTGGTCTATTCCTGTAGTTCTTGATAATTTCTCAATACAGAAATTATAAAAAATGTGAAAGTTGGACACATATATAAATATTATATTTTCTTAATTCTATATGGGCAGTTATATGTGATTTTATGTATATCTGAATTATATACATGGATTTATATGTTATTTTACATCTCTAATGTAGGTAACAACAGAAAGGTCATCTTTTGGTGTCTGATTTGAAAGATAATTTTTAAGTCTTGGGAGGTGTATAGAATTATGTCAAAGACATTGTATTTTACAATACTTCTCATAGGCTATTAGCTAGCAGCACTTGTGAGCGTGGGGTGACAAACTGAGGAGGTGAGTACACCAGACTATGAGTGAATTGTGTATAAATTGAACTAAAAGCAAAAGCAAAATCAAGAGAAGAAAAACATAGAAGGTTAAAACAAATGGACAATTGAAGAGGCAAAGTAAAGGGTCATCTGAAATAAAAGAAAATAGTGCAGTAAGTGAAATAACTTAGAAAGGAAAGGTTATATCCATACTACTACTGTGCAGAGAAATTTCATTTTCACAAGAATAAATTAACCAGTCACCCTCACATGTCACATGTTCACATGTGCACACACACACACACACACACACAACCATTCTGTAGCAACAGTTGATAGTTATAAAATACTGGTTTAGAGTGTTTCTCTATGTGACAGAAGTGTCTCTAAGTAATTGAAGGATCCCTTTGTTGAAGTCTAGGACTCTTGACCAGATCTCTCCTTTTGCCATATATTTTCTTTATCAACTGTTGCCAGGCAATGTTGAGGCATGCTTGAGCTTGAAATAAAAATGTTTAATTCATAAAATGAGCCAATTTGGTATACCTGAGGTGGAAATCCTTTTTATTGCCAAGGTCTTTGCTTTAGCAGAAATGAGGTTGCCTCTAATTCTCTGCTTATTGAAGATCTGTGTATGAGGAAATATCATCAAATCAGCAAGAGTACTTTTGTTTTGTTAAGGCAAAGACCTATGGTCAGTTGTTAACTGATCCACCGAACCTTAAGCCTGTTTCTTCCTACACTGATGCAAACATATGTATACCATTTGCAGACACTCTCAGTACACATGGCCCATTCATCTCCTTTGTTTTACTCTCCTTAATTATTGAACCATGAAATTAGTTAATTATTAACAAAACACCATGGATATGTTTTATGCATACCTGCTGTAATTGTTATACCATCATCTTTATGATTTCCTCTTATGATTAACTATTGCCATTACCATGATTGGTATATGACTTGACCCATAACAACTACTCACTTGTAGTTGCCAGCAAAGGTTAAATGCATGTGGGGAAGATCAAACGCAGTTAATACTCCAACTTGTGAACACCAAATTCTTGCTAAAATTTTTCTCTTATGCATGATATAGGATTTCCATTAGAAAGAGTTGGGCATGAGAGCTGCAGAATCTAAGCACAGATCTTAGGGACAGAAATCCACACACAGGACAGTTACTAATAGAGGTGCTACATGCCAGTCAATATCTTTCCCAACATTGTTGTGTTAAAAAAAAATGTAATTTCTTTTTTTTTTCCCAGTAGAGGTGTCACTCTTCCCTGATTCTAATACTATATGTAAATCAACTATAATAGATTTCTAGAGCTGCCATAATAAAGTATCATAGAATATGTGGCTTACACAACATAAATTTATTTTCTCAAAGTTCTGAAAACCAGATATCTGAGATCAAGGTGTTGGGAGGGTTGGCTTCTTCTAAGGACTGAAGAAAGAATCCATTTCAAGCATTTCCCATTGGTTTATAGATAACCATCTTCTCCCTGTGTCTTGACATCATCTTTTTTCTGTTGTCTGTGTCCAAATTTCCTTTTCTTATAAATACACCAGTCATAAAAGATAAGGACCCATGCTAATGACCTCATTTAGCTCAATTACATCCTTAAATAATCTATATCCAATTATAATTACATTGAGATACTTAGGATTAGGACATCAACCCGATCTGAAGTTTGGAGGAACAAAATTAGTTGTATATCATCCACCTTCTTAATAATTGTTTATCTCTTATGGTGCATATTCCACTGTGAGACACAGTGTATATGGAATGTATAGAAGTTAAATACATTTTTTTTTTTTTTTTTTTTGAGACAGAGTCTCACTCTGTCACCCAGGCTGGAGTGCAATGGTGCAATCTCGGCTCACTGTTACCTCCACCTCCTGGATTCAGGCAATTCTCCCTACCTCAGCCTCCCAAGAAGCTGGGATTACAGGTGCCCATTACCATGCCTGGCTGATTTTTAAAATTTTATGATTTATTTATTCTTTTAATAGAGACAGGGTTTCACCATGTTGGCCAGGCTGATCTCAAACTCCTGATCTCAGGTGATCCGCCCACCTCAGCCTCCCAAATTGCTGGGACTACAGGTGTGAGCCACCATGCCCGGCCCATTTTAAAATAGATTTAGGGGGTACAAGTGCAGTTTTGTTACATAGATATATTGCATAGTGGTGAGGTCTAGGCTTTTACTGTAATCATTTCCCAAATTGTGTACATTGTGCCCAATAGACAATTTGATTCCTTACCCTCCCACCTTTTGAAGTCTCCAAAATCTATTATTCCACTCTGTATATCCATCTGTACACATTGTTTAGCTCCCACTTATAAGCGATAACATGTGGTACTTGATTTTCTCTGAGTCATTTCACTTAGGTTCATGGCCTCCAGCTTCATCCATGTTGCTACAAAAGACATGATTTTGCTCATTTTAATAGATGAGTAGTATTTCATGGTATATCTGTGTGTGTGTGTGTGTGTGTGTGTATCTCACGTTTTCTTTATCCAATTATCCATTGATTTGATGGACAGTTAGATTGACTGCATTACCTTACACATTTCTGTGCTATTGCGAATAGTGGTGCAATAAACATAAGAGTACAGGTGTTTTTTCTTTTTTTTATACAATGATTTATTGTCCTTTCCTCCTTCTCAATTTTTTGAAACAGTTTCAGTAAGATTGCTAGAGACTGAAAAGCAAACAATTGCTTGAGAAATTTGCATAACTAGAAGGGAGTCAAGTGCTGATAACAAAGACAAGGGGAAAAAGGCCTCCAAGGCATTTCAAAGATCTCCAGGGTAGACCCCTCCCATCATTGGCCCTGAGGCCTAAGAGGACTGAATGGTTTCGTGAGCCAAGCCTAGGGCCCCACTGCCCTGCACAGCCTTGGGACATTGTTCCCCACATCTCTGCCACTCCAGCTCCAGCCTTGGCTTAAAGGACCACAGATATTGCTAGGGCCTTCAGTTGGTAGAGCCGAAGCCACCATAAGCCTTGGTGGCTTCCATGTGGTGGTAAGCCTGCAGGCACATAGAGTGCAAGAGTGGTGGGGACTTGTCAGCCTCTGCCAAGATTTCAGAGGATGTATGAGAGAGTCTGGGTGCCCAGACAAAAGCCTGCTGTAGGGGTAAAGGTCTCACAGAGAATTTCTCTAGGACAGCATGAGGGGTTGGAGGCGCCACATAGGGTTCTCACTGGGGCACTTCTTAGTGGAGCTGTGGGAAGAGGGCCACCATCCTCCAGACCCCGGAATGGCAGATACACCTGCAGCTTGCAATCTCAGCATGGAAAAGGTGTAGGCATTCAATGCCAATCCATAAGAGCAGCTGCAGGGGCTGAATCCTCCAAAGCCACAGAGAAAGAGATGCCCAAGGCCTAGGGAGACCACACCTTGCACCAGTGTGCCCTGGATGTAGGTCATGGAGTCAAAGGAGATTATAATATTTTGAGCTTTAACATTTAATGACTGCCCTGCAAGGCTTCAAATATGCATGAGGCCTGAAGTTTCTTTCTTTTGGCCAAGTTCTCCTATTTGGAATGGAAATGTTTAGCGAATGCCAGTACCACCATTGTGCCTTGGAAATAGATAACTTGTTTTGATTTTACAGGCTCATAGGTGGAAGGAGACAGGTCTCAGATGAGATTTTGGACTTACACTTGGGACTTTTGAGTTAATATTGGAATGAGTTAAAACTTTGGGGAGACTATTGAGAAGGGTTGATTGTATTTCGAGATGTAAGAAGATGAGATTTGAGAGGTATCAAGGTGGAATAATATAGTTTGAATATGTGTCCCTGTCCAAACCTTATTTTGAACTGTAATTCCCAGTGTTGGAGGTGAGGCCTGGTGGGAGGTTATTTGTTCATGTGGGTAGATTTCTGGTAAATGGTTTAGCAATAACCACTTGGTGCTGTCCTCATGATACTGAGTGAATTCTCATGAGATCTGCTTGTTGAAGAGTTTGTGGCACTTTCCCACTCCTTACCTTGCTCTTGCTCCCACGATGTGAAATGATTGCTCCTGCTTTGCCTTCTATCATGTGTAAAAGCTCTCTGAGGCCTTTCCAGAAAGCAAGCAGATGCTAGCACTATGCGTGTAGAGCCTGCAGAACAGTGACCTTTAAACCTCTTTTCTTTATAAATTACCCAGTCTCAGGTATTTCTTTATAGCAATACAAGAATGGGCTAACACAGGGGTCTCCAATCCCCTGTTAGGATCTGGGCCACATAGCAGGAGGTGAGTGGTGGGTGAGCAAGTGAAGCATTATCTCTATTTTCAGCCCCTCTCCATTGCTTGCATTACAGCTTGAGCTTGAGCTCTGTCTCCTGTCAGATCAGCCACAGCATTAGATTATCATAGGAGTACAAATCCTGTTGTTAACTGTGCATGCAGGAGATCTAGATGGTACACTCCTTATGATAATCTAATGCCTTGATGATCTGTCACTGTCTCCCATCACCCCCAGAGGGGACTGTCTAGTTGTAGGAAAAAAAGCTCAGGGCTACCATTGATTCTATAGTATGGTGAATTGTATAATTATTTCATTATATATTACCATGTAATACTAATAGAAATAAAGTGCACAATAAATGTAATGTGCTTGAATCATCCCCAAACCATCCAAACCCCCAGTTCCAGTCTGTGGAATAGCTGACTTCCATAAAACTGGTCCCTAGTGTGAAAACGGGACCAGACATGTCTCCTTGGGGACCGCTAGCCTATTAATTTTAGGATTGTTTTTAATAATTCTATGAAAAATGATGTTAGTAATTTGATAGGAATTGTGTTGAATCTGTATATTCGTTTGAGCAATATGGTAATTTTAATGATATTGATTCCTCTAAATCCATGAGCATGGATAGTTTTTCCATTTGTTCATGTCATCTAGGATCTAGGATTTTCTTTTCTTTCTTTCTTTTTTTTTTTTTTTGGAGATAAGGTATTGCTCTATTTCCCAGGCTGAAGTGCAGTGGCACAATCATGGCTCATTGCAGCCTTAACTTCCTAGGCTCAGGTAATTCTCCCACCTCAGCCTTCTGAGTAGATGGGACTACTGGTCCATGGCAATTCACTTGGCTAATTTTTGTAATTTGTGTGGAAATGGGGTTTTGCCATGTTGCCCAGACTTGTCTTGAGCTCCTAGGCTCAAGTGATCTACTTGCCTCAGGTAGTGCTGGGATTGCAGACATGAGTCACTGGACCCATCCCTATGATTTCTTTCATAATTATTTTGTAGTTCTCCTTATGGAGATAATTTCCATGCTTGGTTAAATGTGTTTCTAGGAATTTTAATTATATTATATCTATTTTAAATGAGATTAAGTTATTGATTTTGATCTCAGATAGATTGTCATTGGTGTATAAAATGCTACTAATTTTGTACATTGATTTTGTATCCTGTAACTTTAATGAATTTATTTATCAAATCTAGGGTTCTTCTGGAGGAGTCTTTAGGATTTTCTAATGTAAGATCATATCATCAGTAAACAGAGATGATTTGACTTTCTTTTTCAACTTGGATGGCCATTATCTCTTTCTGTTGCCTGACACTGTAGCAAGGACTTCCACTACTCTGTTGATGAGGAGTGGTGAATGTGGGCATCCTTTTCATGTTCCAGTTCTTAGGGGAATTGCTTTCACACTTCCCTGTTCAGCATGATGTTAGCTGTGGGTTTATCATCTGTAGCTCTTACAGTTTTGAGATATGTTCCTTTTATGCCTAGTTTGTTGAGGGGTTTTATCGTGAAGCATTGCAGAATTTTATCAAATGTGTCTTCTGCATCTGTTGAGATCATCACATATACTTTTGCTTTTAATTCTGTTTACGTAGTGAAAGACACAGTTTGATTTACATATGTTGAAGCATTCCTTCATCCCTTAAATAAAACTCACTTGCTTGTTATTAACATTTTTATGTGCTATTGGATTTGTTTTGCTAGCATTTTGCTGAGGAGGTTTGCATCTGTGTTCATCAGGGATAGTGACCTGTAGTTTTCTTTTGTTGATGTGTCCCTGTCTGGTTTTGGTACCAGGATGATACTGGCCTTGTAGAATGAGTTAGGGAGAATTTCCTCCCTCTCAATTTTTTGAAACAGTTTCAGTAAGATTGCTACCAGTTCTTCTGTGTACATCTATTAGAAATTGGCTGTGAATCCATCTGGTCTTGGACTTTTTTGGGAGGAGACTTTTTATTACTGACTCAATCTCACTACTCATTATGTGTCTGATCAATATTTCTGTTTCTTTTTGGGTCAGTTTTGGAAGGTTGTGTGTTTCCAGGAAAGTATTTATTTGATGTAAGTGTTTTAGTTTGTGGGCATAGAGATGTTTATAGTAGTCTCTGATAATCTTTTGTATTTCTGTGGTATCAGTTATAGTATTTCCTTTCTCATTTCTGATTTGGCTTATTTGAATCTTCTCTCTTTTTGTTCTTAGTAAATTTAGCTAATGTTCTATCATTTTTGTTTATCATTTCAAAAAGACAGCTTTTCATTTTAATGATCCTTTGTAATTTTTTTAGTCTCAATTCCATTTAGTTTTACTGTGATCTTTGTTATTTATTTTGTTCTGCTAGCCTTGGGCTTGGTTTGTCCTTGTTTTTCTAGTTCCTTGAGATGCAACATTAGGTTGCAATTTTTCTTTCTTTGCAATGTAGGCAATCAATGCTATAAACTTGCCCCTTAGTACTGTTTTGCTGTATCTTATAGGTTTTGATATGTTATGTCTCCATTTCCATTTGTTTCAAATAATTTTTAATTTCCATCTTAGTTTCATCATTGAACCAAAGATCAATTCAAGGGCAAGTTGTTTACTTTTTGTGTGTTTTCATGGTGTCAGTAGTTCTGCTTGTTCTTGATTTCTAGTTTTATTTCACTGTCATCTAATAAGATTCTTGATATTATTTAGATATTTAAAAATTTCTTTAGACCTGTTTTATGGTTGTTGTCTATCTCTTCTTAGGTGTGGTATTATTTGTTTTATGAATCTGATTGCTCTAATTTGGGGTGCATATATATTTCATTGTTATATCTTCTTGATTAATTGATCCCTTTATCATTATATGACGATCTTCTTTAACTTGTTTTCACTGTTGATGATTTACTCTTGCTTACTTTTGGTTTCCATTTGCATGAAATATCATTTTTGACCCTCTTACCTTGAGTATCTCAGTGTCTTCACTAGTTATGTGAGTTTCTTGTAAGCAACATTGTGTTGAATTCTTTTTTTAAAAAATAAACTCCATTCCTCTCATAATGTATGTAAGGATGCATTTATACCATTTACTTTCAAGGTTAATATTGATATGTGAGGTTTTGTTCTTGTAATAATGATAGTTGTCACCTAGTTGCTTTGTAGTCTAAATTGTGTTATAAAAATCGTTTTATAAAACCTGTGAGTTATGTTCTTTCATATTTTTTAAGATGGTGAGTATGACTTTTTGTTTCCATATGTAGAACTCTCTCGGGTATTTCTTGTAGGATCAGTCTAGTGATGACGAATTCCCTAAGCATTTACTCTTCTGAAAACATTATTTCTCTGTCATTTATTAAGCTTAGTTTGGCTGGATGCAATATTCTTGGCTGATAGTATTTTTCTTGAAGAAAACTAATAGAACTCCAGTCTTTTTTTGACTTGGAAGGTTTCTGCTGAGAAGTTCAATGTTGAGCTAATGGAGATTCTTTTTTCCCATGTTGTTTCTATAATTTTTCTTTCATGTTGACTTTATGAAGTCTGATGAATACATACCTTGTTGAAGTCCATCTTGCAACTTATCTTTCTGGAGTTGTCTCAGCATCTTATAACTGGATGGATAGAGCTCCAGCAAGGCTAGGGAAATTTTCCTAAATTATTTCCTCAAATAAGTTTTACAAACTTTTTACTACTATTTCACCTTCTCACTCAGGAATTCCTATAACTTGTAGATTTTGGTATTGTACATTATCTCTTTGAAGACTTTATTAGTTTTTAAAGTATTTTCCTTTATTTTTGTCTGTCTTAGTTAATTTGAATGATTTGTCTTCAAACTCTGAAGTTCTTTCTTCTTCTTGGTCTAGTTCATTGATAAAGCTTTCCGCTGTATTTTGTAATTCCTTCAGTGAATTTTTAATTTCCAGAAGTTATATTTAAAAAAAAATACCTATCACTATTGAATTATTTATTCATATGGCAAACTTTTTCTAGTGTCTTTATGTTGGTTGTCTACTTTCTCTTGGACTTCACTTAGCTTATTTAAAATTAACATTTTGAATTATTTATCAAGTATTTAAAAAAATTCATTTTGATTAAGATCTACTGCTGGAGAGTTTGTGTGATCCATTGGGGGTGTTATAACACTGTTTTTTCATATACCAGGATTATTTTTCTGGTTGCTTCTCATTTGGGAAAACTATCTCATGATTTTTTTAATTTACTTGTTTTTGGATGGGTTTACTTTCCCCTTTGAGGATATGACTATACTGTATGTTTTGTATGGTTGTTTGGCTTTAGTGTGAGTGCTTTCAGTGGCAAAGGCTCTGTATGTATTCTTTGGGTATAGATAATCATTGTGCAGTGTCTTTTTCAAATGCTGGTTTTAGTAGCAATATACTGATGTATGAGTAGACTCACTGCCTTCTGCAGGCCTGAGATTGCAGAGGTCTCAGTAAGCTTGTGTCATTCCTCAGTGCTAGGCAGTTGTTGTGTTGTGCAGCTCAGCTTTCAGGCCAGTAGGTGGGGCTAACAGGTAAGTTGGCTACAGCAGAGGCACATGGGTATATGCTTGATCTCTGTTTACCAGAGGAAGCTGTTTGTTGCTTCAGGCAACGAGCTAGCCTGTGGAATGCCTGTGCTCTGAGCTCTCTGTTCAGCCTTACCAGAGGGACAAACGAAGGTGGAACTGGACTGCCAAGCTCACTCTTGTATACCCCAATGGCAAGCACAAATACCATCCCTGATGGGGGTTTTGGAAGTAGCTCCTGGTGAAATGTCCTGAGGTCTCTGTAGGGATGGGGAGTTGGCTACTCTAGCTTCATGATCTGGGCAGGTGGTAAAGCAATCAACGTCCCTGTCACAACCCTGTCCTGGGGCTCAAGTTCTCATCTCAGATAGACACTGCAGTCTATCTCTAGGCCACAATGTAGCTGAGAGCTGTGGCGGATGCCTGCCCTGTGGTGCTCCATCAATATGGCTTTGGTGTGGAACCTCTTTCCTCAGTCCCAGACAGACAGCTCTGTGGCTCACCTGTCCTCCACTACAGGAATCCTGCCATTTCATGTAGAGAGGAGGAAGGGCCCTGTCTTTTGTGCAATCCCAGGCCTGGTGGGCACACCACCAATGGAGGCACATCCACCCCCTAATATCCCAGGAATGGCCATCCACGGGTGGTCCATTGCCTAATAACCCATGGGAGAAGCCACAACATTTGCAGCAGGGAAGTAGAGGAAAAGTCCACATCTTCCTGTCCATTCCTGAGCACTGGGGCCACCTGCCTGCTGGAGTGGAACTAAGCTCTTTTCCCATAGAGATGAGCCTAGCACCCGTATCTGCACTGGAAAAGATGCAGTTAGTATCAGCCCATAAAGGAAGAGTGCCTAGACACAGGAATGTTTATGCTCTGGTTTCCATTGGCTCTAGGTGTGCTCCCTTGGCATGCTGCACTTTCCCTTCCCTAGGAGCAAGATACCCCAAGATCCACACCACCAGGAATCCTGTAGCTACTCTAGGTCCAGCCAGCATTGTGGGGCTTCCGCAATTTGAGCAGGTGCTAAGGAATGCTTTTGGGAGAATCTGGTGATGTGGAGACATACGGATTAATGCTCCCTGGGTAGGGAACAGTACCACAGTAGGTGTGCATCCGTTATGGTGCATGCCACCACCGTTCAGGTCTGGGGGGTAGGAGAGCAAATGCCCTCAAGAAGTTCCCAAACCACTGCCCACGTCGTGCCTTGAACTTGCAAGGGCAGAGGAGCTCTCTGATAATTCAGAAACCAGAAGTCTGGCCCAGGAGTAAGGGGGGCCAAAACCATCTCTACCTCCCCTTTCCTCAGGACACCAAGTCCCTTGGGATTTGATCTTTGCCAGACTCTTGCCTCCTGCTTTTTCTGTGCCCTAGCTTCTTTCTTTGAGTTTTCTGATAAACTCTGGATTGTTCTCCATAATATTTTATTTGAGTTTCACTTATTCATTTGTAACTTTATTTTTCGTTCTGAGGAAAACTGGTATCTGATTGCTATAGTCAGTCATCTTGAAGAGAAAGTGTAAAAAAAAAACAACAACAACCATTTTTAAAAATACATATGTTTTATGGACTCAGACTCCCAAAGCTATTGCAAAGCAATTTGATGGCAAAGTAATAATTGGTCACAACATTAATCACCCTTCTTTTCCCATAACTTCCTTCTGTCTATGTCATTGTCAAATAAACATTCTAAAGCAATCAGTGTTGAAGACTGAAACATACCAATATATTGCTAGAGCAACCAAAATAATCATTTAAGCTTTAAGCATTCCTTGCACCCAAATTTCAATTAATTTTTATAGACATACAAAACAAATTACGAACTAAATAGATCTGAGTAATATGTCATTGAATTGAAAATATTTTAAAATCTTAAAATACTGTATCTTGGAATGCTTGTTCTCTATACAGGAGCATATATTATCAATATGACTTCCAGTTAATTCCTTCAGAAACTGGCAGGCATAGAAAAGCACACACACACACACACACACACATGCAAAAGATAAATAAATAAATAAATAAATAAATAAAATAAAAAATAAAAAACAGAGGAAAAGTTTGTAAATACTTCTTGATATATTTTTACCTTAAAGGAGAAAGTAAGAAGTAGAACTCAGAACTTACAAATTTAAGCAGGAAATAAAAAGAAGGGTAATCATGTGAAGAAAAATAATCTTACATGGTTATACTGTGAGCACAGAGAGCTGGATAGAGAAATAGGCCACTGGACAGTCATAGTCAATTAGAAATGGATTTTAAGTGTTTTTTTTTCTTTTAAAAAACAAAGTATCCCATACTTGTGCAATGAAATTAAAGTCCTGCTCAACTCATGCATCTTCAAAAGAATCATATTATGTTCAAACTTTCTTCTCTGAATACAGAAGGAATTAAGCACCGAAGCAGCCATAAAGTAGAGGAATCACAGTGTTGATTTAGGGTGGAAGGTAAGGATTCTCCATAAGTAGCTTCACTGCCAAAAGCCCTGTGATGGCTTTTAGATAACCAGTTATCTAAAGGTCAAGTACACAGCTCTTGCATATCTCTTAGCTGCTCACTTGACTGACCCAATGGCCCTGGGAAGGTGTGCCTGGAAGCACTTATCAAAATTAGTTTTGCAGGCACTGGGATGCTAAAGCTCTCCAACTGACACCTCCAGAAATGGATACAAAATAGGTGTTATTTGACAGTTGATTTAAATTTGAGAAGGAAAAATTAAAAAAAGAAGTAAATACCCTCTAACATGATAAATCTTAAGGGAGTCCCTTAAGACTTGTAACTTTTGCCTGCTTTACTGATGGTTTTACAGTTAAACATAAACATTTCAGTGCCAGGTACTTCGTTTAGAATGCCCTGAATTGAATGCTGCCACTCATAAAAACATTATTTGCTGACCTATTAAAATAGATAATTTAATGAGATTGACACATACCGCTTCTCTGATGTATACCACATTATACAGAAACAGAAACAGCAAGCTAAATTTAAGAAGATCTAAAAAATCAGGGTGAATGATGGGATTTAAGGGATACAACAAGAAATGTCAGCTTTCTGACACTACCCTACTTAACCATTTTTTAGAGAAGCTAATGCAGATTATAATGTCAAGTTCTGATCACCATAGCAACTTTTATGCATGCAAAAGGCACTCACATGGTTATGAAATTCCTTGATTCACATTCTGGAGTCAGAGTTTAATCAGTTCTCTATCCTCCTGGGAATAGGAAAAATAGGGGAAGCATAAAAGGAGTCGGTATCTACTGACAGTTGCAATCTGTCACTTTCATTTTCCTGAAGGCTAAATAACAAAGACCTTTCCTTGACCAGAGATTGGGATTTCGAGCAAAATTTTATCTCTTTTGCTGGCTCTGGTAAAATGCTGCCACAATTTCTTAATATAATAGGAGATAACCCTTAGAAAATGTGAAGGGAATTTTCCTTCCCCTGTTCAGTTAAATTGTTCCATTTTCTCCAAAGTACTGTAGATCTTTAAATTATGAATAGAGTTACTTAGTAAGGGGGAGAATATATTGTGCAAAATATATACAGTCTATCCAGTGTGATCTTTATTCTATTTTATCTAACTATCATATTTTTTAGAGTAATTTTTCCTAACTATATAGTTAGCCAATTATAGGGTGGGACCATGAAATATACATAAGAGCAAAGAGGAGGCCACCATGATATTTTGATATCATTAATTATTCAAGAATAGCAGTGATATAGATAAGAATCCATCACTGATTTATGTCTGTGAAATACTTTGAATCAAACATGTTTTTCTTGTGGCTAGCAGACAAAACATGACATTCCTACCATATCATGAAGCATACCAATTCTAAAGATCTGAATCATACTAAGCAGGTTTTTAAGAGTTATGATTTTAGAGAATCCACAAAATGTCACTTACACTTTCAGTTTATACCAATGCACTGTGTTCAAACTTGATAATTCTTATCTGCAACTAATAAATTATAATAAATAATGCAATTTTGATTTCAAATATAATTAGACTTATAGAACAGCCATAACATGTTATTACTATGTAAGTTCTGGAGAACAAACATGCGTCTTGAACAAATTTATACTAATTTCGAATTTTCATTTAAGTTTTGGACACCTGGACCCCTCCTTCTTTCTCCTGTTACTTGATATCGCATTTTGTTTATATCATCAATTTCATGAAACATCATTCAATAATTTAATAATAATAGGACTTCCAATAATGATACCAAAGAGGATATGTGATTCCTTTCTGAAGGAAATAAATATTAAGATGGATAAAATTGTCCAAAACAATCATTACAAGGGCTTCAAATAAGCATGGTAGGAAAGAGTGGTCCTTCTTGCTTAGGGCTGCTCCTACTCTCTGCCTCCCTGCAACATGCACTTAGCTAAATTTTGAATAATTATAACTTTATCTTGAAAACAAGGACTCTGCTGCCACAAAGGTCAAACTCAATTCTGGATGGAGGGTGAAAATCTGCATCTTTGCTGTCTCAATGTGGCAGTTTGGTTTGTGCAAGCATAAGGCTACAAATTGATGGAGAGTTCCTAAATATGAAAGAACCATAAAGTGAATAAGATAACTTTTCCACAGGTCACTGGTTGACTGCTAAACCTTGCTTGCGTGAAAGAGACAGTGGAAAGATGGGCAAAATGTGAAAGGCAAGGAAGATGGAGAATGGGTTGCAACTCATTCACATACTACTCTATTAGCAGAGGATGGAAGTCTTTAGAGTTAGACTTACATGGGCACAATCTCTGCCCATCACAATCAAAGTGCTGAAGGTCAAAGCAAAGAGTGTATTACTTAAGCTACGACTGAAAAACAACTCATCATAAATGCCAACAACGTTAATTATTTCTCGTTAGGAACAGTAAGTTAAAAAGGTTGTAGGATGGCATATTCAAAGTTCTAAAAGAAGGAAATTATACATCAAGATTTTATATTCAGCAAAACAATCTTTTACAAATGACTGCAAAATAAGGACAGCATGAGATAAAAATTGAGATTGGTTTTGTTAGTAGACATTCACTACAAAAAATTTATGTAAATAATGTGTGTATATATAAAAACACAAATATTTATATCTATAATGTTAGTAGAAGGGAAGGGTAAGGAAATGAAGCTAATCTGGTTAAAAATTCCTAGATTTGGCAGGGCGTGGTGGCTCACACCTATAATCCCAGCACTTTGGGAGGCTGAGGCAAGTCTATCATGAGGTCAGGAGATCAAGACTGTCCTAGCTAACACGGCGAAAACCCATCTCTACTAAAAATACAAAAAATTAGCCAGGAGTGCTGGCAGGCGCCTGTAGTCCCAGCTACTCAGGAGGCTGAGGCAGGAGAATGGCATGAACCTGGGAGGTGGAGATTGCAGTGAGTGGAAATTGCACCACTGGACTCCAGCCTGGGTGACAGAGAGAGAGAGACTCCATCTCAAAAAAAAAAAAAAAGATTCCTAGATTTTACTGAAATTAAATCAGCATTATCCAAAACTAGACTGTGAAAAGTTAAAGATACAAATCAAAACTATAGCAACCACTATGAAAAGCTCAAAAATATAAGTGAAAAACAGCAGAGGAATTAAAATGATATAAAAGGAAGAGGTAAAGAAAGATCAGAGGCACTCAAAAAAATAAAATATATATGCAAATCAAATGGGAAAAGGGTAAATGTAAATCAAAGCTACATAATTCATTACATTAAATGTGAGTGGATTAAACGTTCCAATCAAATGTCAGAGATGGGCAAAGTGGATTAAAAAGAAAGGATCTTACTTTCTAAAAGAGATAAACTTGTAGTGCTACTTAAAGCAAGTGCTCAAAACAAAAATAAAAACAAACCTATAATGATGAAAGTATGTGAAAGGGAGACAATAGTAAACTAGAAAAGTTTATGAAGGTCAAAGCTGGAACAATTTAGTCAACACAATAAGTAAAGTGGTAAAGGATTTTAATCCAATGTAAGATAAAATCCATGAGTCTATATTGATATAAACAAATATTTAATAAATATATTGGAGAGAATAGGCAAATTTCCTATACAGAAAAATTCCAAATAATTTATCTAACTATTTCACTCTTAATGAAGTGGAGCATGACTCTCCCTTTCTTAAATGGAGTCTGCACATAGTAACTTTCTTCTAAAGAATACACTATAGTAAAGCGGGAGAGTGTGAATTTATAATCAACAAATCTAACAAAAACTGTTTCAGTAGGTTTATCAAGGTCAACATCAACAGTGGTAAGTCATGTTGATAGTATGGATAGTATGTATTTTTTGATTTTTTTTGAGACAGAGCCTCTTTCTGGCACCCAGGCTGGAGGCGCAGTAGCATGATCTCAGCTCACTGCAACTTCTGCCTCCCGGGTTCAAGGAATTCTCCTGTCTCAGTCTCCCAAGTAGCTGGGACTACAGTTGCACACCACCATGCTTGGCTAATTTTTGTGTTTTTAGTAGAGATGGGGTTTCACCATATTGGTCAGGCTGGTCTCGAAATCCTGACCTCAGGTGATCCACCCACCTTGGCCTCCCAAAGTGCTGGGATTGCAGGTATGAGCCTGGCCTGTATCCATGTTATATATTATATTATAAGAATGGCAATTCTCCTCCATAGTCTTATACCCCCATAACCATAAACCCAGTCTAAACATGAGAAAAATATCAGATAAATCATAATTGAGGGACACTATACAAATACCTGACTAGTACTCCTCAAAATTCTTAAGATCATCAAACACAAGGAAATTCTGAAAAACTGTCCCTTAGGCCAAGAGGAGCCTAAAGAGACATGATGACTACATGTAACATGACATCCTGAAAGACATCCTGGAACAGCAAAAGGACATTAGGGAAAAACTGAAGAAATCCAAATGAAGTATAGACTTTTACTTAATATTGGTTTATTAATTGCTATAAATGTGCCATAAAAATGAAGTATGTCAATAATAGGGAAAACTGCATGTCAGATACATGTGATATCTAAACAATACTATATGTGGTATATCTAAAATTATTCTAAAATTTTGAGAAATAATAAAAATTGTCAACGTTATCTAAAAATGTAAATGGAAATGGGTCTGAAGTTGATAGGAAGGCCACTGCACTCCTACTTAATTTATATAAGCAGTAATCTTCTAGGTCAAATGGACAGAAGACTAATTTGAATTGCAAAAACAGACAATCACAGCTCCTCAATCAATTTCCAGACTTGAGCTAGTTTACAGACCCAGAACCCCTTGAATGAAGGGGAGGCCAGTCCCCTTGGGGAAGGACCCCACTACATTACCGACAATTTATGCTGTTAATCTTTCTCCCACCCTTCTCCAAGGAGTCCTCTGGTCTTTTACCAGGGTAATTGTGCATCGAGGAAGGGAAATGATCAGACATTTCAGGGACTACTGGACACTGGCTCTGAACTGATGTTGATTCCAGGAGACCCAAAACATCACTGTGGTCCTCCAGTTAAAGTAGGGGTTTATGGAGGCCACATATTTAATTGAGCTTTAGCTCAGGTCTGACTTACAGTGGGTCCAGTGGGTCCCCAGACTCTTCTGTGGTCATTTCCCCAGTGCCAGAATGTATAATTGGCATAGACATACTTAGCAGCTGGCAGAATTCCTACACTGGTTCCCTGACTGGTAAGGCGAGGGCTATATATGGTGGGAAAGGCCAAATGGTGCTGCCATTACCTAGAAAAATAGTAAATCAAAAACAATATCGCATCTCTGGAGAGATTGCAGAGAATAGTGTCACCATCAAGGACTTGAAAGACGCAGGGGTGGTGATTGTCAGAGCATCCCCATTCAACTCTCCCATTTGACCTGTGCAGAAGACAGATGGATCTTAGAGAATGACAGTGGATTATTGCAAGCTTAACCAAGTGGTGACTCCAGTTGCAACTGCAGTACCAGATTTGGTTTCATTGTTTGAGCAAATTAACACATCTCCTGGAACCTGGTATGCAGCCACTAACCTGGCAAATGCCTTTTTCTCCATTCCTGCCCATAAGGCCCACCAGAAGCAATTTGCCTTCAATATACCTTTAGTGTTCTGCCTCAGGGGTATATCAACTCTCTGGCTTTGTGTCATAAACTTATTCGGAGAGACCTTTATCGCTTTTTGCTTCCACAAGATATCACACTGATCCATTACATTGATAATATTATGTTGTTTGGATTCAGTGAGGAAGAAGTAGCAAACACATTAGACTTATTGATGAGACATTTGCATGCCAGAGAATGGGAAATAAGTCTGACTCAAACTCAGGGACCTCAGTAAAATTTCTAGGGGTCCAGTAGCATGGGGCCTGTTGAAATATTCCTTCTCAGGTGAAGGATAAGTTGTTGCATTTGGCTGCTCCTATAACCAAGAAAGAGGGAGAATGCCTGGTGGGCCTATTTGGATTTTGGAGGCTACACATTTCTCATTTGGGTGTGTTACTCCAGCCCATTTATCCAATGGCCCTAAAGGCCGCCAGTTTTGAGTGGGGTCCAGAAGAGGAGAAGGCTCTGCAACAGGTCCAGGGTGCTGGGCATGCTGCTGTGCCACTTGGGCCGTGTGACCCAGCAGATCCAATAGTGCTTGAGGTGTCAGTGGCAGATAGGGATGCTGTTGGAGCCTTTAACAGTTCCCTATAGGTGAATCACAGCAGAAGCCTCTTGGATTTTTGAGTAAGGCCCTGCTGTCTTCTAAACATAACTACTCTCCTTTTGAGAGACAGCTCTTGGCCTATTCCTGGGCTTTGCTGGAAACTGAAGGTTTGACTATTGGTCATCAAGTCACCATGCAACCTGAACTGCCTATCATGAACTGCGTGCTTTCTGACCCATTCCATAAAGTGGGTTGTGCACAGCAGTATTCCATCATCAAATGGAAGTAGTGTGTACGTGTTTGGTCTTGGCCAGGTCCTGAAGGCACAAGTAAATTACATGCAGAAGTGGCTCAAGTGCCCATGGTCTTTACTCCTGCCACTATACCTCCTCTCCCCCAGCCTACACTGATGATCTCATGGGGAGTTCCCTATGATCAGTTGACAGAGGAAGAGAAGACTAGGACCTGGTTCACAGATGGTTCTGCATGATGTACAGGCACCACCCAAAAGTGGACAGCTGCAGCACTATAGCCCCTTTCTAGGACATCCCTGAAGGACAGTGGTGAAGGGAAATCTTCCCAGTGGGCAGAGCTTCTAGCAGTGCACCTGGTTGTGCACTTTGCATGGGAGGAGAAATGACCAGTCACACAACTTTATACTGATTTATGGGCTGTAGCCAATGGTTTGGTTGGATGGTCAAGTACTTGGAAGAGGCATGATTGGAAAATAGGTGACAAAGAAATTTGAGGAAGAGGTATGTGGATGGACCTCTCTGAGTGGTCAAAAACCATGAAGACATTTGTATCCCATGTGAGCTCTCACCAACTGTTGACCTCAGCAGAGGAGGATTTTAATAATAATCAAGTGAATAGGATGACCTGTTCTGTGGACACCATTCAGACTCTTTCCCCAGCCACCCCTGTCGTCATCGCCCAATGGGCCCATGGACAAAGTGGCCATGGTGGCAGGAATGGAGGTTATGCATGGTCTCTGCAACATGGACTTCCACTCACCAAGGCTGACCTGGCTATAGCCACTGCTGAGTGCCCAATTTGCCAGCAGCAGAAAGCAACTCCAAGCCCTCCATATAGCACCATTCCTTGTGGTGATCAGCCAGCTACCTGGTGGTAGGTTGATTATATTGGACCTCTTTTATCATGGAAAAGGCATAGGTTTTTCCTCACTGGAATAGACACTTACTCCACATATGGGTTTGCCTATCCTGCATGCAATGCTGCTGCCAAGACTACCATCCATGGGCTCATGGAATGGTTTATCCACCGTCATGGTATTCCACACAGCATTGCCTCTGACCAAGGCACTCACTTCACAACTAAAGAAGTGAGGCAGTGGGTTCATGCTCATGGAATTCACTGGTCTTACCATGTTCCCCATCATCCTGAAGCAGGTGATTGGCAGAATGGTGGAATGGCCTTTTGAAGTCACAATTATAATGTCAACTAGGTGACAATACTTTGCAGAGTTGGGGAAAAGTTATCCAAAAGGCTGTGTATGCTCTGAATCAGCATGCAATATATAGTACTGTCTCTCCCATACCCAGGATTCATGGGTCCAGGAATCAAGGGGTGGAAATGGAAGTGACACCACTCACCATCACCCCTAGTGATCCACTGGCAAGTTTTTGCTTCCTGTCCCTGCAACATTACTTTTGCTGACCTAGAAGTCTTAGTTCCAGGATGGGGGAATGCTGCCACCAGTAGACACAACAATGATTCCATTAAAATGGAAGATAAGATTGCCACCTGAACACTTTGGGCTCCTCCTATCTTTAAGTCAGCAGGCTAGGAAGGGAGTTAACAGTGTTGGCTGGGATGACTGACCCAGACTATCAAGATGAAATCAGTCTATTACTCCACAATAGAGGTTAGGAAGAGTATGTATGGAATACAGGAGATCCATCAGGGCGTCTCTTAGTATTACCATGCCCTGTGATTAAGGTCAATGGGAAATTACAACAGCCCAATCCAGGCAGGACTACAAATGACCCAGATCCTTCAGGAATGAAGGTTTGGGTCACTCCACCAGGAAAAAACCCATGACCTGCTGAGGTGCTTTCTGAACCAAAGGGAATAGGTAGTTATCAATACCATCTACGACCATGTGATCAGTTGCAGAAATGAGGGCTGTAATTGTCATGACTATTTCTTCCTTCTTTGGTTAAAAATGTGTTGATGCATGTATGCACTTGTACCAAAAAATCTTCGTTTTATTTCTTTTTTCTTTATCATGTGACATAAGATGTATTGACTTGATATCAGCATTTAAGTATTGTTAACTTACAGAATTTTGGTTGAGGATTGGTGTGCTTCCAGTTGTACAAAGGATAGTTGTATTAGGCTAGGTGTAATTATGACCTTATTATTGTCTTTATTTGAAGATTATGTATGATCTCAAGAGATGTGTATGGGTTCAAGTTGACAAGGGGTGGACTTGTGATCATTAATGATGAGTGCTAACTTGATTGAATTGAAACATGCAAAATATTGATCCTGGGTGTGTCTGTGAGGGTGTTACCAAAGGAAATTACCACTTGAGTCAGTGGGCTGGGAAAGACAGACCCACCCTTACTCTGGGTGGGTGCCATCTAATCAGCTGCCAGTAAATATAATGCAGGCAGAAAAATGTGAAAAGACCAGACTGGCTTAGCCTCCCAGCCTACATCTTTCTCCTGTGCTGGATGCTTCCTGCCTTTAAACATTGGACTCCAAGTTCTTCAACTTTGGGACTTTGACTGGCTCTCCTTCTCCTCAGCTTGCAGAGGGCCTACTGTGGGACCTTGTGATCTTGTGAGTTAAAACTTAATAAGGTCTCATATTATATATATATTTATATCAACATATAGATATGTGTGTGTATGTATTATATTAGTTCTATCCCTCCAGAGAACCCTGACTAATACAATGTGTAAGAAGAAAATTTTTGAGATTATTTTTGGTATCTTTTTTCCCTGGTGCTAGGAACGGAATAACACATTAGGACTAAAAGATGCTTAGTGTTTAATGATTCTCTATGAATTTTAAATATATATACTCCCTTAGCAACTAGTGGTATACAAAAAATGTCATAATAGATCCAAAAATGGCAACAGCTGATCATGTGTATGCCAATCCAAAATTCTAGCAAAACATCACTCTAGAAACCATTTACCATACATGCTGGTATGCCTATTCCCAATATTCACAATTCCAGAATCAGTACAAATTTCAACACCCTCTCAGTCACTTTCTGAGTAAAGAGTAGGATGACGAGAAAAGGAAGAGGAGTGTACAACTACTCTGTCTTTAAGAGGTGACTGAAACTAAATAGGCAGAGTGTTGGGAGAGTGTGAATGTTGGAGAATAGGGGAGAAGTAGAAGACATCCAAACACCTCACCTGTTCTGCTAAAGAGTTAACTAAACTTGTGTAATATGGCTTAAGTGCCTTTAACATTTTATTTATTCATTTCTTTCATTCATCTCTGCAAGCCAATGCTCTGCATAAGCTGTAAGGACAAAAAGCATTTGAGCAAATACAATTAAAAGTGCCAAGGGTGTATGGATACTTGCATACTCCCACCAGTGCCCCATGGCTACTGGCATGCTCAAGCTAGCACAGACCCAGTTGCCACCACCCTAATGAATTGCCTTGGCTGGCAACCTCAATCAGAGTGTTGTGACCAGCAGACTGAGAACAGCTTGGTCTCTCCAGTGCAGCAGTTTCCTAACCTTAAGGGGCCAAAGAACGAAGTTGAAGGGCCTGGTATTAACCCCTCAGAGTTAAAGCTTACAGCCTGAGAGTGCTGAGCTGAGCCTTGACCACCTGATATCTTACCAAAATGAAGCCATTTGACTCCACCCACTTTATACCACAATCAAACCTCTAAGGGCATCAAAGAAGATAAAAGCCAAACATTCCATCCAAAGAATAGCAACTTTAAAGATTAAAGAAACATCAGCCCACACAGATGAGACAGAACCAACACAAGAACTCTGGCAACTTAAAAAGCCAGAGTGTCTTCTTACCTCCAAATGACCACACTAGTTCCCTAGCAGTGGTTCTTAACAGGACTGAAATGACAGACATTAAATTTATAATATGGATAGGAATAAAAATCATTGAGATTCGGGAGAAAGTTTAAGCCCAATGCAAGTAATCTGGGGAATACAATAAAATCACATACAATGTTAAAGACAAAATGGTCATTTTAAGAAAGAACCAAACTGATCTGATAGCACTGAAAAACTCACTACAAGAATTTCATTATAAAATCAAAGGTATTAACAGCTGAATAGACCAACCTAAGGAAGGAATCTTAGAGTTCTAAGACTGGTTCTCTGAATTAACTCAGTCAGATAAAAATAAAGAAAAGAGAATGAAAAAGAATGAACAAAACCTCTGAGAAATGTGGGATTATGTAAAGAGAATAAATTTATGACTCATTTTCATCCCTGAAAGACAGGGAGAGAAATCAAGCAAATTGGCAAACAAATTTGAGGATATTATCCACAAAAATTTCCTCAACCTTACTACACAGGCCAACATTCAAATGCAGAGAATACAGAGAAACCTTGCAAGATACCATACAAGATGACCATCCACAAAACATAAAATCATCAAATTTTTCAAGTTTGACATGAAAGTAAAAAACATTAAAGACAGCTAATGAGAAAGGGCAGGTCACCTACAATGGAAACATCATCAGGCTAACAGCAGAACTTTCTGTAGAAACCCTACCAGCCAGAAAACACTGGGAACCTATATTTAGCATTTTTGAAGAAAAGATATCCCATTAAAAATTTTTTTATCCAGCCAAACTAAGCTTCAGAAGTAAAGGAGAAATTAGATCCTTTTCAGACAAGTAAATGCTAATGGAAGTAGTCACCACTAGACTTTCCTTACAAGAAATCCTTCAGGGAATGTTAAATATGGAAATGAAAGATTATTACAAGCCACCAAAAAGCACAGTTAAGAACACAGACCATTGACACTATAAATCAACTGCACTATCGAGTAGGCAAAATAGTCAACTAAGAACATAATGACAGGATCAAATATGCACATATAAATATTCACCTTGAATGTAATGGGCTAAATGCCTTAATTAAAATTCACAGAATGTCATGTTGTATAAAGAAGCAAGACCCAATGGTATGCTGTCATCAATCGATCCATCTCATATGCAATAACACTCATGGGCACAAATAAAAGGGATGGAGAAATATCTACCAAGCAAATGGAAAAAAAAAAATGAAGAATAGGGCATGCAATTCTAGTTTCAGACAAAACAGACTTGAACCAACAATGTTAAAAAATGACAAAGAAGAGCATTACATAGTGGTAAAGGGTTCAATTCAATAAGACTTTACTATGCTAAGCATATATGCACCAAACACAGGAGCATGAAGATTTATAAACAAGTTACTAGAGACCTGCAAAGAGAATTATATTACCGCATAATAATGGTGGAAGACTTCAACAACCCACTGACATTAGACTGGTCATTGAGGCAGAAAAGTAATAAAGATATTTGGGACCTCAACAAGATGCTTGACCATATAAACCTAACAGACATCTACAGAACTCTCCACTCAAAGGCAACAGAATATACATTCTTCTCACCTACAAATGGCACACACTCAAAAATCGACCACAAAATTGGACATAAGCCTCAGCAAATTTAAAAAAAAAAGGAAATAATACCAACCATAGTTTTGGACTGCAGCACAATAAAAATAGAAATCGGTACTAAGAAAATTACTCAAATCCATATAATTACATGGAAATTAAACAACCTGCTCCTGAATGACATTTGGGGAAATAATGAAATTAAGGCATAAATTAAGAAATCATTTGAAACTAATGAAAACAATGATAATACATACCAGTATCTCTGGCACACAGCTAAAGCAGCGTTAAGAGGGAAGTTTATCACACTAAACACCCACATCAAAAAGTCAGAAAGATCTCATATTAACAACCTAACATCACACCTAGAAGAACTAGAAAAAACAAGAGCAAAGCAACCCTAAAAGTAGCAGAAGACAAGATATGACCAAATAAGAGCCAAACTGAATGAAATTTAGACATGAATAACCATGCAAAAGAGTACGGAATCCAGGAGTTGGTTTTTTGAAGAATAAATTAGATTGCTAGAGCACTAGCTAGACTAAGAAGGAAAAAAAGAGAGAAAATCCAAATAACCACAGTGAAAAATGACAAAAGAGACATTACCTTTTATCCCACAGAAATACAAAAAACAGTGACAATTATTAAGCCTCTCTGCACACAAACTAAAAACCTACAAGAAATGGGTAAATTCCTGGAAGTATGCAATCTCTAAGTATTGAACCAGGAAGAAACTGAATCGCTGAATAGACCAATATTGACTTCCAAAATGGAATCAGTGATAATAAGCATTCCAACCAGAAAAAGTCCAGGAGAAGACAGACTCACAGCAGCCGAATTTTATCAGATGGATAAAGAAAAGCTGGTATCATCCCTACTGAAACTATTCCAAACAAATTGAGGATGATTGCCTCTTTCTTCATTTATTCTATGAGGCCAGCATCATCTTGACACCTAAACCTAGCAGACACACAACAAAAAAGGAAATCCTCAGGCCAACTTTTCTGATGAACATAGATGCAAAAATCCTCAACAAAATCCTAGCAAGCTGAATCCAGCAACACATTACAAAGGTAATCCACCACAATGAAGTAGGTTTTATCCTGAAATGCAAGGTTGATTTGATATATGCAAATCAATAAACGTGATTCATCACATAAACAGAAGTAAAAACAAAGGCAACATTATTACCTCAATAAATACAAAAAAAGCTTTTGATAAAATTAAACCTCAATAAACTGGGCATTGAAACAACATTAACTCAAAGCAGTAAGAGCCATGTATAACAAACCCACAGCCAACATCAGACTCAATGGGCAAATATTGAAAGCATTCCCCTTGAAAACTAGAACAAGGCAAGGATGCCCACTCTTACCACTCCTATTCACTATAGTACTGGAAGTCCTATTTGGAGCAATCAGGCAAGAGAAAGACATGAAATTCATCCAAATGGGAAGAGAAGAAGTCAAACTATCTCTGTTTGCAGACAATATGAATCTATGCTCAGAAAACCCTGTAGCTTTTGCCCAAAGCCTTGTAGAGCTGATAAACAACTTCAGCAAAGTTTTGGAATACAAAGTCAAATTAGTAGTATTTCTGTACACCAGCAACATCCAAACTGAGTGCGAAATCAAGAGCTCAATCTCATTCACAATAGCTGCAAAAATAAAAAGAAAATGCCTAGGATGCAACTAACCAGGGAAGTGAAAGTTTTCTATAAAGATAATTACAAAACACTACTGAAATTAGAGATGACACAAATGAAACAAAAAATCCATGCTTAAGGACAGGAAGAATCAATGTTGTTATAATGGATATACTGCCCCAAGCAATTAACATATTCAGTGCTATTTCTAGTAAGCTATCAATGACATTCTTCACAAAATTAAAAAAAAAAATCCACTATTCTAAAACTTATATGGTACCAAAAGGAGCCTAAGTAGCCAAATCATCCTAAGCAAAAAGAACAAAGCTGGAAGCATCACATTACCTGACTTTAAATGTACATTAAGGCTATAGCAATGAAAGCAGCATGGTACTGGTACAAAAACAAACACATAGACCAATGTAAAAGGCAAGAGAATCAGAAAAAGATCACATATACAACCATCTGACATTCAACAAAGTCAACAATAACAAGCAATGGGGAAAGACACCCTCTTCAATAAGTGGTGCTGGGATTACTGGATAGCCATATGTCAGAGATTGAAACTGGACCCCTTCCTTATACCATACATAAAAATCAACTCAAGATGGAATAAGACTTAAATATAAGACCTAAAACTCTAAAACCCCTAGAAGAAGACCTAGCCAATAGCATTCAAGACATATGTCCTGGCAAAGACTTCACGAGGAAGACTCCCAAAGCAATTGCAACAAAGACAAAAATTGACCAAATGGGACCTAATTACACCAAAGAGCTTCTGCATGACACACAAAACAATTATCACCATAGCAAATTGACAAGCCACAGGATGGGAGAAAATATTTGCCAACTGTGGATCTAACAAAGGTCTGATATCCAAATTGTATATTTATACAGAACTTAAACAAATTAACAAGCAAAAAACAACCCCATTAAAAGTGGACAAAGGACATGAACAGACACTTCTCAAAAGAAGACATATACATATACAATAAGCATATGAAAAATGCTAAGCATCCCTAATTATTAAAAAAAATACAAATCAAAACCATAATGAGACACCATCTCACAGTAGTCAGAATGACTATTCTTAAAACGTCAAAAAATAGCAGATGCCAGCAAGCTTGTGGGGAAAAAAACAGGAATGCTCATATACTGCTGGTGGGAAGGTAAATTAGTTCAGCCACTGTGGAAAGCAGTTTGGCAGTTTCTCAAACAACTTAAAACAGAACTACCATTCAACCCGGCAACTGGGTATATACCCAAAGGAACAGAAATAATTGTACCATAAACACATATGCATGTATATTCACCACAGCCAGCACTGTTAACATTAGCAAAGACATGCGATCAACCTAGATGCCCATCAATGATAGACTGGATAACAAAAGTGCAGTACATATATACCAGAGAATACTACACAGCCCTAATAAAGAATGAAGTCATGTCCTTTGCAGGAACATGGAGGGAGCTGGAGGCCATTATCCCAAGCAAAGTATTATAGGAAAAGAAAAATCAAATACTACATGTTATCTCTTACAAGTGGGAGCTAAACATTGAGTACACATAGACATAAATAAGGAAACAATAGACACCAGGATCTACTTAAGAGTGAAGAGTAGGAGAGCGGTGGAGATAAAAAAAAAAACTACCTATTGGGTACTATGTTTATTATGTACTGAATGAACTAATCTGTACACCAAACCTCCATGACACACAATTTGCCTATATAGCAACCTGTTCATGTATCCCTGAAACTAAAATTAAACAGTTTTATAAGAAGTTCCAGCGAATTTTTGAAAATCCGAATTCTGATTTAGATTCCTGATCTAATTACCCTTATTGCTTTGCTGCAGTCCTTCAGTTTTTGAATTATATGCTTTCTCCAGGACCAACACTGGGAATCATTTTATGCTGTATAGTTTATTTCAAGCATTGATACACTTAGAGTAGCCAGACTTCATTTTAGACCTGGCAATTACAATCCTGGCTTATTTATTCTGGAGCACACTTTAAGGTAGTCCTTCTGGTAAGCTTTCTCTCTGATGCATCTGATGTTATGCTCTACATACTCCTCTTACCCTCATTTGATTGCTTATCCTTTAGCTTGGGATTAGTGTAGTGTGGATTAATTGACATGACTGATGGTATGTTTATTCTCTAGGAAACCGCAGTGCTGGAGTTTATAATATATATGCCAAATTTTCTCTTGTGCTTCTATGATTTCTCTGTTCTTATCTTCATTTATTCCCTTCACAGCATGTAAGCCTAATGGGTATCATGAATGTTAGCTTTAGAGAGTCCTGTTGGAGAGGTTAATGAATTTAGTAGTGGGATAGTTTTAATTTTGTACACTCAATAAAGGTATCTTTTTTTAAGTGAGATTTTAAAAAGCAATGGTCGGTGAGTATAAGGGAAAAAGCTACTGCCTTTTTTCCTTGTTAACAAATAGTTTGGTGATAGAAGGCTTAAAATGGAATGAATAGATATATTTTTTATCTTCACCTTTTGATATATTGACAGCTATTCAAAGAAAGAAATAAAGAAATAAGATAGTAGAGTCCCATCAACCCTACGCTTCTATGGTTTAATCTTGACTTCACATGGCAATTTCTATTCAAGGAATTGAATTATCATTATCCAAAAAACTAAATAATAAAAATGTCTGGCATGTATCTGTGTAACTTGTGGATATTATATTTCAAATGAGATGCTCTTGGGAGGGTTCGTTTGGGGGGCGTTAAATTGGACTTCTTTGTAAAAAGCATGAATATTTTGAGCATTTTTTTCCCAGAAATGAACTGAGTCAGGTGGTCTACCTGTTTTCACTTAGGCGCTCAAATTATTTCTCTACAAAACTTTCTTCAATTCCCTGGAAAACAAAATCACCTAAGAAAGTATTAGATGTGTGACTTAATAGAGATCCCCTGTCTCTGATATTAGCTTTCTTGAATTTTGGTCCAATTAAATAAATCTTTAAGAGGGATGAGTAATGTGCAAGACTTTGGTTGGCACCATGAGGGAAGAAATAGTGATTCTGACACTCCATTAATCCATATTTAGTGGACCAGTTATATTGAGTTTAGCATAAATGTTTTAGCTAGAATTGCGATGTGAGTGAATTTACAAGGTCACAGATTGGCAATCATAGAGATATAAATAAGATAAACCACCCAGCTTTGCATATTCTAGTTAAGATGGTCAAATAATTCATTAGTCACACTGATAGATATTTGAGAGTTAAAAGAGTGGTTAACAATAATTATTTAAGGACAATAGTGAAAACACAGACTTTCTCAAAGCAAACCAGGGAATGTAATCAATTAATATTCAAACCAGGAAATACAATCAATCAAATCAATTAATAGTAAGTTTTATGCAGGGAAGCTCTGTTTGAAAGGATTATATCACATCACAGCAGTCAAATTCTTGCCAGCTAACTCTCTGGGATATATAGACACCTTTCTACTTTCCCTATGATTTTTTTGTTGATCTGGGTGAATAAAATTAAGATATCATGCTTACTCTGAAGATTATGTTTTAATAGATGTAATTAGACAAGCAGATAGATAGTAGTAAAAAACATGTAAAACATGTACAGTAAGTGCCATAAATAAAATAAAATAGAATGTGCACAGAGGAAATCATCATCATATCCATACTGAGGAATCAGGAAGAGTTACATGAGAAAGAAGACATTTAAAACAAATCTTTTTTTTTTTTTTTTTTTTTT
>NW_016809574.1:598084-617483 GCF_001698545.2 Rhinopithecus bieti | reverse complement strand
AAAAAAAAAAAAAAAAAAAAAAAAAAAAAAAGACTGCAATCAAGATACTGGTCAGGACTGGGGTCTCATCTGAAGTTTTGTCAAAGGAAGGATCCATTTTTTTTTTTTTTGAGACGGAGTCTCACTCTATCGCTCAGGCTGGAGTGCAGTGGCATGATCTCTGCTCGCTGCAAGCTCCATCTCCCCGGTTAACGCCATTCTCCTGCCTCAGCCTCCCAAGTAGCTGGGACTACAGGTGCTCGCCACCACACCTGGCTAATTTTTTGTATTTTTAGTAGAGACAGGGTTTCACCGTGTTAGCCAGGATGGTCTACATCTCCTGACCTCGTGATCTAACCTGCCTCAGCCTCCCAAAGCGATGAGATTGCAGGCATGAGCCACCGAGCCCGGCCCATTTGAAACAAATCTTAAGTAGATATTTCAATGAGATTAAGTGGAGGAAGAGACAGAGATCACATTTCATAAATAAATATAACACAAAAATATTAAAAATTAAGATGGTAAAGTTTAAATTAATGTGGTAACTGGTTGGTGGGCAGATTATCTTATTTATGAACATATTTCACCATCTACATTAAAATAGAAATTCAAGCTGTATAATTGGTTAGGTTAATTTATGTGGAGGTTTAATAAAAAGCATAGAACTGAGAAATGGACTTTGAAAATTGTCAGTTTTTATGGTGTAGATAATGACAACAATTACAAAGAGCTACCAGACATTTGAAAAAATGAAATAAGGTAGAGCTAAAGATAGAAATAGTTTCAATAATTTAATTAATGAAGACTGCATTATTTAAGGAAATCCACGAATATATAACAAAAAATGAAAATATTTTATTTGATGATGTCAGTGAGAGTAATTTTAGTGAAGTAGTAAATGTAGATGGTAGATCTGAAAAGTTTAGAATTGAATTGGTAAAGGGATGAAGACAGCCTGTATAGATTACTTTTATCCAAAAGTTGGCAATAAAAAGAAATGGAGCGTGATCTGCGTCATACCGGAAACAAAGGCAACAGCTAATCATGACCTGTAGCAGTTACATTGTCCTTTCAGTGAATTAAATAGAAAATAAAATTTTTAACAGATGAAATGAGGAGGTATTTCACACCTTCCATTTTCCTAAACTTTTCCAAAAGCCAAACATCAACTAGAAATGCCTGTGGCAAGATTTAAAGGAGAGAAAGGGTTAAATGTAGTCTAGTATTTGGATTAGAATATAATCAAATGTCATGGTCTATGGGAAAATATCTAACCCTACTATGAAGCCAATTCAGTTGAAAAACAAGAAAAATGGGTATGTTAAACATGAAGGATGAAAATTTTCTTGAAGAAATACTTATTGATAATTACAGGGTTTTAAAAATTATGACCTCTATATATCTTTTTTTAAATGTGCTATTTTCATTTTCCTTCACACTTTTAATTCTACTTTTAATGTTTCCCTGGAAATATACCAAAATAAAATCAAATACCTTGGAGTTACTATTAGTCAATGAGATCACTTGGACTCGGGAAGGGGAACATCACACACCGGGGCCTATCATGGGGAGGGGGGAGGGGGGAGGGATTGCATTGGGAGTTATACCTGATATAAATGATGAATTGATGGGTGCTGACGACTTGATGGGTGCAGCACACCAACATGGCACAAGTATACATATGTAACAAACCTACATGTTATGCACATGTACCCTAGAACTTAAAGTATAATAAAAAAAAATTTTAAAAGATTACATAATGAATTAAAATAAATAAATAAATAAATAAAGTATATCTTTCTATACATGTAATACAAATGTAATATTTTGTTAATGGACTGTGTAACTGAATTGGTTTAAAATGGAAATATTGATCTATGGAGTACTTCTCAATTACATTGTGGTCTTGATACTGTTATTACAAAATGCTCGATTCACATCCAAATAAATTTAAACATTGGTCTCCTCCAAACTGTTGCCTCTGGTAAATATTTTCCTTTTTCATATTGACATAAATATGACATAAAATAATCCCTTTCTTTATATGAACATTCTCAGTGTGATGCAGATAATCAAAAACAATTATTAGATGATTAAGTACCAAACAGTTATTTTCTTTCAAAATTAAACACTAAACCAAATTTCAGTGATTTCTTTATCTTAAAAATTAAGCTTAAAAACAGTGTTACCAATTTTGCTGGCAGATTAACCTTTTATATGAGGTACAGAGAGAAGAGAAAGTTTGAATTGGCATTGCCAGAATCAAAGTAGAAAATAAGTGGCAAGTAGAAATGCAGAGAGAAAATAGCCTGTTAGGTTTTGGTAATTTAGAAGGAATCTTGTGATAGCATTTTAAATTCAGATGGGTAAAGACTAAAGGGGGCCACCAACTAGGTAGTTGTCTATGAATTCCCTGTAGAGAAAATCAAAGTTTTCCACTCTGTTAAGAAGAGAAATACGAACAAGTAAAAAGAAAATGCATAAATGTGCTCAGAAATGGAACCTAAGCATACTGGGGACTTGCTATATAAAACTTTTCCATCTATTGTGCCAAATAAGAAAATCTAAATGATTTAGTTTAAGGAAATAAGAAAAAAAAGTGTACCAATTATTTTGCAACTTTATCATAAAATAGAGTTTTCCTCCTCATTTTTTTTTTTTTGGATAATTTCTTTTTATTTCATATTGTGGTGTGTGATCAATAATTTCAACATGTATGTCTGATTTCCCAGCGCAGATCTGCTAATCTCAGTATTAAAGCAGATCCTGAAACAGCACTGTAACTCAGTTTCACCTCCTCTCAGCTATGGTCTGAGAGCAGTCCGTTACATCCAGGACTCAGAGGGAGGCATCCACATCTGTACCCCTGTAGTCAATCCAGCTAAATTTAGTTCCACTGCAGATCTTGAAATGGCCTTGTATCTCAGTATCAGCCCTTATCACCTGTGTTCTAAGCAGTATTGCTAGCCCAGAAACCAGCGTGAGATATACCCATCCATACTTGCAGAGGCAGGCCTGAAGGACTCATTTTGGCTGTGGACCCTGAAGCAGCCATTTGACTCAATTAGAGCCCCACTCAGTCATAGAATGGGGCAAAGGATTCATGGCCAGGAGTCCACCCAGGCACCCACTGGAAACATCCCCGAGATCCATGGGAATCAAACCTGTCTGTGCACTCAAACCTATCTGTACACCTTAAAGCTAACCTTCATCCTAGTATCAGCTTTACTTGCCAAAGTCCTAGAGGCTGTTTAGTTGACCCAGAGACCAGACAAGAGCCACACCCACTTGAGCCTTGGTAACAGTCCTGCTGAGTACAGACCACACTGAGAACTCAGTAGAGGTCACATAAACTGGCTCCAACCCTACTCAAGTGCAATCCAAGAGTCAATTCCATCAACCTGAAACCCAACAGGAGAAGGTCTTTACCTGCCAAAAGCAGTCTGTAAAGACTGGATGAGGTGTTTGTTTCTACAAATGAAAGACACTAACACAAGGATACATGGATAATAATGAATCAGTTAAATGTGACACCAGTAAAGAAAATGAACAAAGTTTTAATAACTGATCTCAAAGAAAAGGAGGTATACAAATAACCTAGAAAAAAAACTCAAAATTATCATCTTGAAGGGCAACGAGATGCAAGCAAACAGACAGAAGGCTAAATAAAATTTAAAAAATGATGAATGAGAAAACAAAACAAAACAAAACAAAACAAACACCTTAATCCTTAATAGACAAATAGCATAAAAAGAACCAAACAAAAATCCTGGAGTTGAGAATACAATAACAAAAGTGAAAAATTCAATAGAGAACTTCAACAGAAGACTTGATCACGCAGAAGAAAGAAATAGCAACATTAAATACAGGTCATTTGAAATTAGCTAATTAGAAGGAGCAACATAAGAATAAAGAAGAGTGAAGAAAGCACAAGAGCCTTACAAGACACTATCAAATTATGTGTCACTTAACAATGACATATGGAGATTATGTCACTTAACAATGGGGATATGTTCTGAGAAATGCATTGTTAGATGAATATGTCATGTGAATATCATAGAATATATTTACACAAAACTATAATTATAGGCTACTGTACACCTGGGCTTTATGGTATAGCATAGTGCTCCTAGTCTGCAAACTAGTACAACATGTACTGTACCTAATACTGTAGGCAATTGTAATACAATGGTAAATATTTGTGTATCTAAATATACCCAAGTATTAAAAAATGTATGGTGAAAATACAGTATTATAATCTTATGGGAACACCATCATATATGTGGTCTGTTTACCAAAATGTCATGGTTTGGCTCATGAATATATACAAATCACGGAATTTTCAAAATAAGAGAAAGAAAGAGATAGAAAGCTTATTTAAAGAAACACTGGCTGAAAGCTTCTCAAATCTTGAGAAGAATGTGTACATCTGGATTCAGGAATCCCAAAGGACTTAAGTAAGAGCAACCCAAAGAAGAATAATTTGAGATGCACTATAATCCAATTGTTAAAAGTCAAAGACAAAGGGAGATTCTTGAAAAGGGCAAGAGAAAACAGATTTGTCAATGACAAGGGAACTTCCATAAGGGTATCAATGGACTTCTCAACAGAAACCTTGCAAAAGTGCTGGAAAGAAAACAAAAACAGAAACAACAACAACAAAACAACCTGCCAACCAAAAATACTATACCCTGAAAATCTGTCCTTTGGAAATGAAGAAGACATAAAGAGAAATTCATCACCATAAAAACAACCTTATAAAAAATGCTACGGGAGTTCTTCAAGTTGAAACAAAAGGACACTAAATAAAAACATGGAAACATATGAAAGCATATAATTCATTAAAAAGGTAAGAATACAGTCAAATTAAGAATATTTTAATATTGAATAATGTAATGGTGATGTGTAAATCACTTTTATATTTAGTTCAAAATCCAAAAGATAAAAACATTAAAAATAACTATACATTTAATAAATTGTTAATGGATACACAATATGTAGGCATTAAATGACCTCAAATGTGAGAGGAGTAAGAAATAAAACTGTAGTGTTTCTGTTCGTAATTGAAGTTGTTAGCAGTTTTTAAAATAATGGTGTAACTATAAGATATTTTATGCAAGCCCCCATGGTAACCACAAAGAAAAAAAAAAAAATACTTCTAGTGAATATGTAAAAGACAGAGAAAGGAATCAAATAATACCACTACAATAAACCATTATATCATCAACAAAGACTGAAAGAAAGGAACAAATGAACTACAAAGTAAGAAAACAATGAACATAATGACAATTGTACCTCCTTACCTATCAATAATCACTTAAAATGTTAAGATATTCCATGTAAAGTATAACCAAAAAATATACTGCTTATACTTTTATAAGCAGGGCTGCTTATACTTATATTAGACAAAATATACTTTATATCAAAATCTCTCAAAAGAAATTAAGAAGGTAACTACATTTTGATAAATGGGCCAATTCATCAAGAAGATAGAATAATTGTAAACAAATTCATCCAAGAATAGCTTAGCTAACTATATAAAGCAAATTTTGACAGACCTGAAGAATAAAATTGACAGGAATAAAATAACTGTAGGGGACTTCAATACCTCACTTTCAACAATGGGTTGATCAGTCAGAAAATCAATTGGGTAACAGTGGACTTGAACAATACTATATGCCAAATGGACCTAACAAACATACAAAATGCTCCATCCAATGTAAGTAGATTATATTATTCTAAAGAGCACACAGTACATTCTCGATGGTAGACTATATTTTGGACAACAAAACAAATCTTTACAGACTTAAGAAGATTACAATCATCTCAAGTATCTTTTCTGACCACAGTAGTCTTCAGTTAGAAATCAGTAACAGGAGAACTTTTAGCAAATTCGCAAACATGTGAAAGTTAAATAACACAATCCTTAATAACCAATGGATCCAGGAAGAAATCAAAAGGAAAAATTTAAAAACTTGAGAAATGCAGAAATGGAAACATATTTTCAAATATTTAGCATGCCACAAAAGCATTTCTAAAAGGAAAGTTTATATGAATAAATGCTTACATTAAGAAGAAGGTAATATCTCAAATAAACAAATTAATTTTACACTTGGAGAAACTAGGTAAAGAATAAACTGAGCCCAGAGTCAGCAGAAGGGAGGAAATGATAAAGATTATTACATAAATAATAAAATAGAGTTTAGAGTGACAATAGAAACAATAAACAAAACTGAATTGGTTTTTGAAAAGATAAAATTAACAAATCAGTAGCTAGATTAAGCAAGAGAAAGAGAAGACTACAAAATTAGAATGTAAATCAGAAAGCAGACATTACAACTGAACCTACATAAATACAAAGTATCACAAGACTACTATGAAAAGAAAAAAGAACATGAACAAATTGAAGAACCTATAAAAAGTAGATAAATTTCTAGTAACATAGAACTTACCAAGAATGAATTATGAAGAAAATGGAAATCCAAATAGACCAATAATGGTGAAGGAGATTTAAGTATTAATCAGAAACTTCCCAACAAAGAAAATCATAGGGCTATATGGATTCAGTGGTGAATTCTATCATGCATTTAGATAATTAACACCAATCCTTCCTAAACTCATCCACAAAATTGAAGAGGAGAAAACACTTCCAAATTCATTTCTTGAGGCCAGGGTTAGTTACCCTGATACCAAAAATAGTCAGGGACTGTACAAGAAAAGACTATCATAGTCCAGTAACTTTGATGAACATAGATACAAAAATCCTCAACACAATACTATGAAATGGAATTCAACAGCTCATGAATAAGACAATATGATATAACCCAATGGAACTTATCTCTGGAATCCAACAATGATTCAACTTGCACGTCAATAAATATGACGCAACAAGTATGCTTTGTGCAATTCCTATCAAACTACCATTGGCATTATTTGCAGAACTAGAAATAACTATTTTTAAACAGAAAGAAGTACCAAAAAATGGAACTATTTAAATAATGAATGAGTAAGAAGCCTTATAAGTGGTGCTGGGGGCCGGACGTGGTGGCTCATGCCTGTAATCCCAGCACTTTGGGAGGCCGAGGCGGACGAATCACGAGGTCAGGAGATCGAGACCATCCTGGTTAACACGGTGAAACCGCGTCTCTACTAAAAATACAAAAAAATTAGCTGGGCGTGATGACGGGCGCCTATAGTCCCATATACTCCGGAGGCTGAGGCAGGAGAATGGCGTGAACCCGGGAGGCGGAGCTTGCAGTGGGCAGAGATCGCGCCACTGCACTCCAGCCTGGGTGACAGAGCAAGACACCCTCTTAAAAATAAATAAATAAATAGTGCTGGGATAACTCGCTAGCCATATGCAGAATATTAAAACTAGATCTCTTTCTTACAAAAATCAACTCAAGATGGATTAAAGACTTAAATGTAAAACCCAAAACTATAATAAACCCTGAAAGACAACCTAAGCAGTACCATTCTGGACGTAGAATCTGGCAAAGATTTCATGACAGATTCCAAAAGCAACTGCAACAAAAGCAAAAATTGACAAATGGGATCCAAATAAACTAAAGGAATTCAGTACAGAAAAATAAACTATCAACTGAGTAAACAGATAACCCACAGAACGGGAGAAAATATTTGGCTCACTGTTCTGCGGGTCATTTAAGAAGTGTAGCACTGGCATGTACTTCTGGTAAGAATCTCAGGAAGCTTCCAGACATAGCAGAAGGCTAAGGGGGAGCAGGGATGTCACATGATGAGAGAAAAAGAGAGAGAGAGAGAGCAAGAAAGAGAGATGGGAGGGGTGCCACACTCTTAAATAGCCATGTCTTGGGAAACTAGTAGAGAGACAATTCACTCATCACTGCCAAGGCAGCACTAAGCCATTCATGAGTGATCCAACCCCCATGACACAAACACCTCCCACTAGGCCCCACCTCCAACACTGGGGATCACATTTCAAATGAGATTTGGAGGGACAAATATCCAAACTACATCACCTTGTCACTTAAAGTCCTAAAGAGAATGAGTAATTCTTACTTGAATTCACCTGGAAAGTGATTTCTTTAAGGTTGGTTTTGCACACACAGAAAAACTAAAGCAAAAGTTTTCTCTAACTTACAAATACTGGGAGTTAAACTGCTTTACTTTGTTTTTGCCATTTTTCCTATGAATTTCCAAAGGGATACATGACTTTGTATTTTGGGATGATACTTGTGATCAAATTCAAAAGTCTTGGTATGTTGTTTTATTTTGCAATATCAAGTATATTATTTTGTTTACCTTGGGTCAAAAAAAACTCAGCCTAGCTGGTTTCCTAACATCAAATCTTCAAATAGACAAGGAAGCAGGGTTTTGCTTTTTTTCATCTCTTGAGAACTTTTCTGGTCATATCACACTCTTTGCTACTTTTCAGACATTCTGCGAGATTATTTTACCCACATAATTGTTTATACAGTTTATAGAAAAAAAGAAAGTGTGCTTGCTTTGTTCATTGAAATACTAAACACCATGGATTTGTCAGAACATCGCTCTCATTCGCATCTCTGAATTTAGGAGGAATTATATACAGTGTTATTGTATATTAAATCCCTTAGAAGCACTCAGCCTTGATGACGAGAGGGCTAAGAGAAAACCTCCTATTATAGGAGCCTAGTTTTCTGGGATTTAGTCTTGCATCGTTATCTTTTCCTGTATCTGTCTTAGGACTACAATGTCCAGTGCTACAACATGGTTGGGGATGGAAATAGACAAACAATGATGTGAAGCATATTAGAAAAATAATGACAAGTGCAATGCAAGACATGGCAAAAATTGGAAAATTTATGGCAATTTTACATTCTGTCAAAGGTAAAAGCAACCCAGGTTTTGAAAATCCCAGGAATATATTAGGCTTCACTCAGTCAGATTGCTAAGCAATGAGAACAAAAGACTTTCTCTTAACTTTCACAATGTTATGTTCAATTCATGAATTCTAGGAATCTGAATTTCGAGAAGAACATTAGCACATGATCCAGCCATCCAACTCACTGTAAGAAAATATCACAAACCAATGGGGAAGAAATTTCTCTTTTTATCTTTTAAAACAGTTTCACTGCATTATGTCTAATCAATTGTATTTTAATTATCAAGCTAGAAAATTTGGGGGTTAATTGAATCTGTGGATTCATATGTCACATGACTTCTAAAAAATGATAAGCCATGATCTCTTCAAATGCTCTTCTGGCCCATTCTCTGTCTCTTCTCTCTTTCTGAGACTCTAGTCAAATATTAACTAAACCTCACTCTAGAATTTAGGTATCTTCACTCTCTTTTCCACTTTTTCCCCTTTGTGGTAGATGATGCTGGATAACTTCTTCTAATCTATGTAGTATTTATTTTATTTTCTCTGTGTTTAGTGAAATGCCAAATACATTTTTAAATTTTTGTTATTGTATTTATTTTTTGGTAGTTCTTTGTCTTTTTTTTCCCTTTTTTTCTTTCTTTCTTCTTCTTTTTTTTTTTTTTTTTAAGACAGGGTCTTGCTCTGTCACCCAGACTGGAGTGCGGTGGTGCAATCTTGGCTCACCGCAACCTCTGCCTCCTAGGTTCAGGCGATTCTCCTGCCTCAGCCTCCCCAGTAGCTGAAATTACAGGCACATGCCACCACGCCTGGCTAATTTTTATATTTTTAGTAGAGACAGGGTTTCACCATGTTGGCCAGGCTGGTCTCAAACTCCTGACCTTAGGTGATCCTCATACCTCAGCCTCCCAAAGTACTGGGATTACAGGTGTGAGCCATTGTGCTCAGCCTGTAGTTCTTTCTTAAATGTACTCTTACATTTTCCTGTTCCCTGCAAATGGTATCAAATTTACTGCTTACTTCTTTAAACAGAGTAAATGTGATTTACAAATGCATATTTAATAATGCAATATGTGAAGTCTGTATGAATTTTTTTCTGCTCTCTGTTTTATGCATTGATTCTTGATCCTATTAAAATTCCTCATGTGCCTGTTTATCTTTGATTGTTTCTTGGGTTATTTTCCCTAAAATGTTTATTTGTGGGAGTGTCTGAGGCCTTGGGTAAAAGCACCTCTATATGAAGGTTATTCTGTGGATACAAATACTTGGGAAACTTAAAAAAAAAATGCGTGTGTGTGTGTGTGTATGAATGTGTGTATATGTGTGCAAGTATGTGTTTGTATGTATATATTTGTGTGTGTGTGTATTTACAGATACAGATAATTTTACCCTGTTTTTGTTTTGTTTTATCTTCAGCTGGGAGATTCACACAAATAACTTAGCCAGCTATTAGCAGAAACAGGAAGTCTCTCTCACATTATATAATACATTTAGATTTAAGAGCTGAGATTGGACATCATGACCCTGTGGATAGTTATATACTTATGGTGCTGATGAATCTTATTTCTGAAATCCTTCTTTCTTTTTTTTCACTTTCCTCTTCCAGTTATCTAAATGATAAAGTAATAGTACACTACAAGTCAGCAAGGTATTTTATTACTGATAAAATATCTTAAGAAGCCAAAGCGTTACACACGTCAAAGGTTAAAATCTACAAGACATTTTTGGCCAAGGACTTGTTCATGTTGCTCTTAATAGAGTATCTAATACTTTCCTTTCTGCCTACTTGTTTATGTGACTAACTTTAGGTATTTGTCTCCAGAATGGAATGGCCTGAACTTTGCAAAAGCATTGGAATAGAGCAATGACAAAATCCTGGTGAGAATCCTGGTGTGTATTTTAATGATGACCACCCCTGGAAAGTGGTAGACAGTTACCCACTGGGAGAAATTACTCCCTTCAGAAAATGTAACCCAACTTATTAATATAAATCTATCTATTTGCAGATATTTGTCGGCTGAGCATGTACCATGTTCTCAGCATTGTATCATTGCTGACAATAATAGAAGCATAGCACAGTGTGTTTCAACTATCTAAAGAAAATAATCATTCATTAAAATTTTTTTTCATTTTGTTGCTGTCACAAATTTAACTTAGTTGCTACCTCGGCATCCATTTTTAGGCCTGACATCAGTTATTTGAAACCCAGCTGTACCCTGTCACTTTTGCCTATTTAAAACTTCCACTCCTTCTGGATCACCAAGAACTCATCAGGTAAACCCTCAAAGAGATATGTAAAAAGGAAAAATAAATAGCCACCAAGATTACAAACCATTCTGAAGGTCTTACTGAAAAACCAAACCAAACCAAACCAAACAAAACAAAAAAAACAGAGGGGGAAAGGGATTGATGATCTTGTGGTCAGGGTGTCCAAGGGAGAGAATACAGTCATGGATTCTTAGTTTCTATTTCCGATTGGGCCAGTAAAGCCCCTTCCTCATTCTTCTTTTCCACTTACCAGCAGAGACAGAAACTAAAAACCGTAACTTCATGTTGCTAAAACCCTAAAACAAAACAAAATAGAACAACAACAAAATAAAGCAGGTTGGAAATGACTGCTGCTTTAGGCAGCTGTAAATCCAAAGGAAAGAAAAGGAATTTTAAACTTTAAGTACTGAGTAAATGTCAGGTCTAACAAATATAACACTAGCCTTAAATTATTATAGAACTAAAAACAATCCCCTAGATTAGCTACAGAAGGAGAAAATAAAAGGTAACTAAATAAATTGTGCATATATATATAGTATTTTAACACAAATTATGTGACAAATTGTGTATATCTAATGGTCTGTTTCCAGACCACCACAATAAAGGGATTATCACAATAAGGTGAGTCACACAAATTTTTGGGCTTCCCAGTGCATATTAAAGTTATGTTTAGACTATACTGCAGTCTATTAAGAGTGCAATAACATTATGTCTAAAAAATATGCATATCTTATTTTGAAATACTTTATTGCTCAAAAATGCTAATGATCATCTGAATCTTTGGAAAGTCGTAATTTTTTGCTGGTGAAAGTACTTGCCTCAATGTTGATGGTTGCTGTCTGATCAGGGTGGTGGTTGCTAAAGGTTTGAGTGGCTGCAACAATTTATTCAAATAAGATAATAATAAAGTTTGTCACATTAGTTGACTTCCTTTCACAGAAGATTTCTCTGTGGCATGTGATATGTTAGATAACATTTCACTCGCAGAAGAACTTCTTTTAGACTTGGAGTTAATCCTCTCAAACTCTGCACTGTTTTATCAACTAGAGTAGATTCCATCCAATTTCTTTGTTCATCTATGAGAAGCAACTCCTCATCTGTTCAAATTTTATCAAGAGCTTGCAGCAATTCAGTAATCTTCAGGCTCCACTTCTAATTCTCTTTCTATTCCCATCACATCTGCAGTTACTTTCCTTCACTGAAGTCTTCAACCCCTCCAAGTCATCCATGATTGTTGGAATCAATTCCAAACTCCTGTTAATGTTAATATACTGACCTTCCCACATCAATCACAAATGTTCTAAATGGCATCTAGAATGGTGAATCATTTTCAGAAGATTTTCCATTTACTTTGCTAAGATCCGTCAGAGGAATTACTATCTGTGGCAGCTATAGCTTTTATGAAGTGTATTTCTTAAATGGTAAGTCTTAAACACGGAAATTATTTCTTGATTCATGGGCTGCAGATTGGTGCTGTGTTAGCAGGCATGAAAACAACGTTACTCTTCTTGTACATCTCTATGAGAGATCTTGGTTCACCAGGGCATTGTCAATGAACAGTAATACTTCAGAGGGAATCTTTTTCTTCTAGCAGTAGGTCTCAATAGTGGGGTTAAAATATTTAGTAAACCATGCTATAAGTAGATGTATTATCATCCAGATATTGTCTTTCCACTTTTAGAACACAAGCAAAGTAGATTTAGCATAATTTTTAAGAGCCCTAGAATTTTTGGAATGGTAGATGAGCTCCCAGCAACAAACTCAGCTTGGCCTTTAAAGCTTTGAACTTGGGTGTTGACTTCTTTCTAGCTATCAAAGTCATGGGTGAAATCTTCTTCAAATATATGGCTGTTTTGTCTGCATTTGCAATTGTTGGTTACTATAGCCACCTTCATCAATGATCTTTGGTAGATTTTCTGGATAACTTGCTGCAGCTCTGCATTAGCACTTGTTGCCTCACTTTGCAGTTTTAGGTTATGGAGATGGCTTATTTTCTTAAACCTCATGAATCAGCCTCTGTTAGCTTCAGACTTTGCTTCCACTTCTTCCTCACCTCTCTCGGCCTTGAGAAAATTGAAGAGAGTTGGGGCCTTGCTCTGGATTAGGCTTTGGTTTAAGTACATGATATGGCTGGTTTGGTCTTCTATTCAGACCACTAAAACCTTTTCCACATCAACAATAAGGCTATTTTGCTTTGTTATCATTTGTGTGTTCACTGGGGTAATACTTTAAAATTCCTTCAAGAACTTTTACTTTGCGTTCACAAATTGGCTAAGTGTATGGCTCAAGAAGCCTATCTGGGCTTTCAACATGCCTTCCTCACTGTGCTTGATCATTTCTACCTATTGATTTAAAGGAAGAGATGTGAAACTCATTCTTCAGTTGAACACTAAGAGACTATTATAGGGTTATTAATTGGCCGAATTTCAATATTATTGCGTCTCAGGAATAGGGAATCTAGAGAAGAGGGAGAGAGACGGGGGAACAGCTGTCCAGTATAGCAGTCAGAACGCAAACAACCTTTATGGATCAAGTTTGCCATCTTATATGGGCCCAGTTTCTGGTGTCACAAAACAGTTACAATAGTAACATCAGAGAACACTGATTCGAGATTAGCATAACAGATGTAATAATAGTTTAAAAGTTTGAAATACTGTGAGAGTTACCGAAATGTGACACAGAGACATGAAGAGAGCACATGTTGTTGGAAAAATGACTCCACCATAGTCTTGCTTCATGCTGAATTGCCACAAACTTTTTATTTGTAAAAAATGCAGTATCTGTATAGTGCAATAAAGTGAAGTGCAATAGAATGAAGTATGCTTGTACAATTTTTACTTGTTGATATGGTTTGGCTCTGTGTCCCCACCAAAATCTCATCTTGAATTATACCCCCATAATTCCCACATGTTGTGGGAGGGACTCAATGAGAGCTTATTTGAATAATGGGAGCAGTTCCTCTATACTATTCTCATGGTAGTAAATAAGTCTCATGAGATATGATGGTTTTATCAAGGGTTTCTGCTTTTGCATCTTCCTCGTTTTTGCTCTTGCCGCCGCTGTGTAAGAAGTACCTTTTGCTTCCCGTCATGATTCTGAGGTCTCTCCAGCTATGTGGAAGTGTAAGTCTAATTAAACCTCTTTTGCTTCTTAGTCTCAGGTATATCTTTATCAGCAGCAGGAAAATGAACTAATACACTTGATTAAAAATCAAGCACAAGGAAAAAATATGAGCCAATTTTTTATTAGATTCAATTGAGAAAATATTACATTTAAATGGATATCAGAACAAACATTACATAGGTGAAAAGTAAAAAATGTAAAAATTACACACATTTTAATTGGAAGTTTGCATGACTGTGATTTATCTACTTTAAATTTAAACTATTATATATCACTGTGATTCGTATGGAGAATTGCTTTTATTCTTACTTACTTGCATATCACAAGAAAATAAAATTATGAGTAAAATAGTGATTCCCATATTTAATAATTACTTTACACTTTAAAGAGACATCCTACACACCAAAATTTAATGATACAAATGAGGTTGATTCTTCATTCTTAATTAATCTAATATAGGCTCTACTTACAAGAATAGTGTTCATAGGGGATACATAAGTAACCTGTTTCATTTTTTTTTTCTGAACTCATCATAGAAAAATCAATCTCACCTACATAAGTTGACAGTGATGGAAGAAGTGATTCTGCAGCATTTTCAGCAAGGTTGAGTATTTATTTTTAACTTTATCCAGGACAAATCAAGTGATGCTGTATTTTCAAAATTCACCATTGATGGTTCATTGATAACCAGTACCAACCCTTTATCCTTCAAGTTATTGTTAAATTAAATTTAATTTCTGAAGAAAGAAATTTATTTTAGTTGCTATTAATAATTGATAAATGAATATTCTTTTTTTATTTTTTGAGACAGAATCTCGCTCTGTTGCCCAGATTGGACTGCAGTGGTGTGATCTCGGCTCACTGCAACCTCCGCCTCCCGGGTTCAAGCGATTCTCCTGCCTCAGTCTCCTGAGTAGCTGTTACTATAGGCGTGTGCCACCATGCCTGGCTAATTTTTGTATTTTTAGTAGAGATGGGGTTTCACCATATTGGTAAGGCTGGTCTAGAACTTCTGACCTCGTGACCCACTCGCCTTGGCATCCCAAAGTCCTGGGATTACAGATGTGAGCCACCACGCCCAGCCCATGAATATTCTTTTAATGGAAAAATCTTAAAACCATTCTATCAAATTTCTATGGTGCTTGTTAATAACCTTTTACAGATCTGAATGATCAAAATCACTCCCTACCTACTTGATAATTGTTATTAAATTATGAGCCACATCATAACACTCTGTAGACACTGTCTTGTTACAAACTTCACTTCAGGTTTTGATTTTTATGTCTTATCTGCCATTGAAAACTACATTGCATTCCTTCCTTGCATGGACGTATTAAGATACCAGACAAATGAATTGAGCTAGATTCTCAATTCACAACTTTTAAATATTGATAGCAAATTTTTTTTTTTTTTTTTTTTTTTTTTTTTTTTTTTTTTTTTTTTTTTTTTTTTTTTTGAGACGGAGTCTCGCTCTGTCGCCCAGGCTAGAGTGCAGTGGCCGGATCTCAGCTCACTGCAAGCTCCGCCTCCTGGGTTTACGCCATTCTCCTGCCTCAGCCTCCCGAGTAGCTGGGACTACAGGCACCAGCCACCTCGCCCGGCTAGCTTTTTTTTGTATTTTTTAGTAGAGACGGGGTTTCACCGTGTTAGCCAGGATGGTCTCGATCTCCTGACCTCGTGATCCGCCCGTCTCGGCCTCCCAAAGTGCTGGGATTACAGGCTTGAGCCACCGCGCCCGGCCAAATTGCTTTCTTTTATTGCAGAAACACTGACATTCTATTCTGTAGTTCAACATTTTTGACAGAAGTTTTTTCTTGATAGCCATTGTACAACAGCAAGCAACAACAGTTTATGATCAGCTTTCATTTCACCTTCAAATGAAGAGAATCATCTAAAATTTGATACTTTAGGTTTTTGTGACTCAACTTTTGCTGTGTCACTAAACACATTATTTATTACACTTAACTTTTAAAAAAATATCAAAACATTTCAGAGAAGTAAGAAATGTGGAGATTAATATTCTTGCCCGAATCTGGATGATTACTCCAGAATGTTTTCTTGCCTTTGTGGCTGTACCATCAGATTATACTCCTACACAGAACTAGAATTTCAAATTTAATATTTTTATACATTTCAGGTTTAGATGTTTTTAAGCAATGAAGCTAGCAAAATTCATACACAAATTTCACATGTACTAGAAGAATTGACATGCTAAGAATATTTCTGTACTCTATACTGTATGTGTTAGAGGTAATAAAAAATTGCTAGCCTTATTTATTCTATGAGTATTTCTTCCATATCGTCAGTTTGCTTCTGAAGTTGACCTATGATGTCATTGAAAAGTGGTATTTGAACTATCTTCTTTGCTATAAACTCACACCCACTATTTTCAGACTAATGCCTATAAAATGGTCTTTCACTAAAATTTCAGCAATTATGTATACATACACATTTTTAGCAGCCCACAGTGCTACTTACAAACTCACAAAACAATACTGCTTATATATAAAATATTAAACATTTACTTCCCCTATTCAGTGCTTTTCCTTTTAAAGGATACAATTATATTAAACCTTGTTTTATGTTTTAAATTTAAAACCTATTTAAATTTTATTGGTTCCATTGCACTATTAGCCAGCATATTAGCCCATACACACTATAGTTTTAACACTTAACCATCAATTATGACTACCAAACAGAATTTAAGACAGAGTATACTTCTGAGTAAACTAATAAAAACATTTTAGTCTTATTATCTTCAAAGTTACTTTCATCACCATTTATTAAATTATTTTGTTTTATTAAATGGATATAAACATTTTAGTTTTCCTATCTTCAAAATTACTTTTATCACCATAATTTAATTTATGACTGGCTAGGCACAGTGGCTAACACCTGTAATCCAGCACTTTGGGAGGATGAGGCAGGTGGATTACCTGAGGTCAGGAGTTCGAGACCAGCCTGGCAGACATCGTGAAACCCTGTCTCTACTAAAAATACAAAAATTAGCTGGACATGGTGGTGGGCACCTGTAATCCCAGATACTCGGTAGGCTGAGGCAGGAGAGTCGCTTGAACCCAGGAGGTGGATGTTGCAGTGAGCAGTGAGATGAGATCATGACTTTGCACTCTAGCCTGGGAGACAAGAGTGAAACTCCATCTCAAAATAATAACAATCATAATAATAGTTTATGACTGCTGCTGTATTTTGAAGAGGTGTATTATTTCTTGATAAAAAAAATTCCAGTGAAGCTTGTCTGTGTCACCATAGTTCAATTAGGGTTAAAAATAATAAAAAATTTACTTCTCTGAATTAGTTAATTATGTAAAACTGAAAATTAAACTCCATGGTTAATTTAAAATGATTCTAAAATAAGTTCAAAATATAGATACATGTTTAGATATTCTTATGTATTTAATATCTTTTCACAATTTTGGATGACAGTTATCAAACTAATCACATACTGTTATGTAGTCTTATTGAATGTGACCTGTATGAAGTTTCTGCTCTTTTTCACTCAACATGCCAGTGTGGAAACACTAAAACTGCTCAAATAGGCAAATGCACTGATTATATGCTTGGGTGTCATAATAACGGCAAGTTGCTTTAAAAGTTTCTAAATGTTCTTCTGTCCTGTACTTATATTGCCACAGCCAGTAAGAAACATTTCATGGACCAGTACTGGTGCACAGATCATATTTTGAATAGCACTAGTATTGGACTCAGTTGTGTCTCCTGAAGAGGTAACCCTAAATCCTGGACTACCTCTCTGGTGTGAACTGTGTGCATGCAGCAGAAGAGTGAGAATTAAAAAGAGGCAGAGTAACTCTAGATGGTAGAGACTTGAAATACAAATAGGGGTTTGATCTCATAGCAACAGGTATTTGGGAGCCAGCATAGCTCTGTGAGCAGAGGAATAACATGATGATAGTCATGCTTTGGCAACCAGTGCTCTGGCAGAATGTTGGAACTTCATTATGATCTAGTGCAACCTACTCATTTTACAGATTTTTAAAAATTATTTAAATAATCACCAACAGAATCAAGATTAGCACCTCAAAATGGAGAATATTATATTTATAAAGAAGGTTTGGAAGAAAGTCCAAATAAAATGTATATAAGAAAGAGCTTCTATAGCTTGCTATGCTTAAAGTTAGGTGATGTTGGGATGCTAATAACACTTAAACTTATAAGGACACTGCTTAAGACCTTAACTTGACCCACCATGACAAAAACTCTCTGATATTTTATTGTCTTTTCAAAGTTGCTATTCATTCAGTGACTTGGGCAGTTTTCAGGTCAGTCCATTCCCAAAAGCTATGTGATAAGCGTTAGCCATGACCAGTGAAGCGTGAAGAAATTAAGCAGTTACAGAAGACACTGGGGAATTATAAAAATTCCGGGACTGAAAGCAGAATGTAAAGTTGCAATTAGCCTATTTTATTATTTTAGGTGGCATTTCACTAATGTACATAAACTTGCAAATAAAACAGAACATAAAGATTTATTCCTTTAATTGTTTTAAATTTAGTGAGCATATTATGGTAAAAGTTTGAATTAAATTGAAACTATTAATTTTCCAGGAATATATTAGATATTGTGAGTTACCTATTAAATATCCACTTTATTTTTTTATGTGGTATCCGTTGTTTTACCATATACACATGAGCTTGGGAAAAAGTTGACTTTGTCCCCAACCCTAGAAGTGGGAGAGAAAAATGGGCCACAATTTAGACAGAGATAAAATGGAACTTGACATCTGACATCTTTAGTCATTTTGCAATTAGTTCCTGTTAGACAATCTCCATCTCACAAAAAAAGATAATTACATTCTTTGAGAGAATGAGTGAAAAATCTTATTTAATGGCAGAAGGAGCCTCAGAAGAATGAGGACTGGAGAAAAATCACTGATTGTACATAACTATTTCTCCTTGTGGTATCACTTGTGGAGACAGAGATCAGAAAACAAGTGACTTGAGTTTGTGAGGTTAACCTATTCAGCAAATGGGGTTTCAAATTCAGTTGTTTCTTTTTTTATGGCTTTTTCACAACACTATATTTGAAGATAACCTCTGTACAATAATCATTCTACTAGAATGGAAGCTTCTAAAAGAAGGTGACTTCAAAATGGCAGGAATTTTTGTTTACCTTCTTAACTAATGAATTATTATTATTATTATTATTTTT
>NW_016809574.1:586496-597995 GCF_001698545.2 Rhinopithecus bieti | reverse complement strand
TTTGAGACGGAGTCTTGCTCTGCCACCCAGGCTGGAGTGCAGTGGCCGGATCTCAGCTCACTGCAAGCTCCGCCTCCCGGGTTTACGCCATTCTCCTGCCTCAGCCTCCCGAGTAGCTGGGACTACAGGCGCCCGCCTCGTCGCCCGGCTAGTTTTTTGTATTTTTAAGTAGAGACAGGGTTTCACCGTATTAGCCAGGATGGTCTCGATCTCCTGACCTCGTGATCCGCCCGTCTCGGCCTCCCAAAGTGCTGGGATTACAGGCTTGAGCCACCGCGCCCGGCCCCACTAATGAATTATTTAATTCAAGAAACATTTATTGATAATCTACCAAGTATAAGATACTGTTCACTTTACTGGAGGTGCATCAAGGTTTCTGCTGAATGGGACTTTCATTCTACTTGAGGAAAAAAGCAAGAAAAAGTAAACAAAATGTAAGTAGTATAACTGCAAAAAGTAATTAAGCAAATTAAGGAATCAGACACAGTTTTGTTATAGAAAATGATAGGGATTGGATAGGTGCCCATTCAATAGGATGATCACAGAAGGCCTAAGAAGATATATTTTGACTAAGAAATTAATGATGAGTAGTTAGACAAAGGAAGACCAGAGGAATTGCCTTTCTGTTAGATGGGACCGTAATCTCAGAGGCCCTACAATGGGAAATAACATGAATCTGATTTGTCATATTCACTGCTGAGTTCCGAGTAATTGGAAAATATTAAGCATACATTAAGTATTCATTAAAAATTGGTTAAATAAGTTAATAAATTATGAAGACCTTTTTACGTTTGGAAAGATTAAACTAGAGAGAGATTTGTTATTTGCCTAGGGTCATATACATATTTGAGAAAGTTGGAAGTCATAGATGAACCAAGTGCTTGCTTGAGAATTTGTCATAGTTTTTAATGCATAATATACTGTTAATTAATTTGATTTACCATGTTCTCAAACCCACAAACAGCTGTATTTTATTGATTTCTATTAAATATGAAATTTAATTACCAATTTCATAGTAAGAAATGTGGGACTTTTGCAACTAACTTGGATGCAAAAGTGCTGAATGTTTGACTTGAGAAGATAGGTACATACAAAAATGAATGTTCATGTAGAGGAAAAAACTGGACGTGGGGAAAGATCTGTTCATATAAGGAACAATATTTATTTAATACACAGGATGGATAATTTTACCACCTAGATTTTTGTTTATACAAACATACACTTCCTAATGATAATGGAAGGTATTTAACTTGGAAAATAACTAATGAGGGGAAAAGTTGAAAATGAATCGTAAAAATATTGAAGTTGAGAAGATTCAAATTTATTAATATTTTTAGCATATTATAATTTCTGAAAGGCTGCAACTTCTTCCCTTGTGACAAACTTCCCTCCTAGTTAGGTAGAATTATTTAAAGTACTTAAAGTTAATCTCTGTGCAGAACAATGTTAATGAAATAACTCTTGGCAAACAGAGGGAGTGTTTCTTATCAGAGAATTGAGTTTGTCATCATAGGATGTGGTAATTTCACATTTATTCCCATGGCAAAATCTAAAATTACTTTTGTATTTTACCTACCTCTCAGAAGATAAATAATAGATATCATAGACTGTTTTGCCTGAAATTTAGATTTAACTTGAAGTGGTGACTATCTATTTAAAAGAAAATACTAGCATAGGATTCTTGCTTTCTTCAATCATCTCTCCCCAATGCATTATTCTTCTATCATTTAAGTATTTTACATTTGTAGCTGTTGAAAAATTTGTTGACATTCATTATTGAAATTAATGCCAAGGACCATAACAGTCTTAATTTAGTGTTTGCTTCATATCATTCTGAAAATAATTTTCATTAAAAACTTAAAATTTTCCTCACATAATGCTGTATTTCATCTGAAAAAGATACTCTGGGCTAGAGACCATATAGTGTGTTAACTAGATCTAACAGCCAGGTAATAGCAATGTATGAAATTCATTGACAATTTGTTTGAATGGGCTGTAAAATCATGAAAGCAGGCACAATGTCTATGTTTGTTACAAGATACTGCTTAATTCCTTTCAACCTAAAGAGGGCTTTCCAGTTTAGTAGATGTTTATTAATTTTCCTTGAATGAATTATTTAATTAATCAGCAGTAATTTAAAAGGCAGATTAGAAAAGAAAGATAAGGGGTTGAGAGACTTGAGGATGTTGATTTAAAAGTAAACACCATTGAATGATTGCTATGGAACAAGTAAGGGTCTGGTAATGGATCAGAACACTGACTTTGGAATCAGTAAAACTTGGGTTTGAATCTTGCTTTTATGTTCTACTAATTGTATGAATATGGGTTGCCTAATTTTTCAAATCCCATTTTCCTTTTCTGTAAAATAGGGATAATGATGCCTAAGTCAAATATCTGTTGTGAGTTCCCTATGATGTGATATTTGTAAATACTCTCCTCTCCCTCCACTCTATCCCGTTTCTCTTCTCCTTCTTCTTTTATCCTCCCTGCCATCAGCCCACTACTCTTTAAGCTGAAAATGAAAAGCAATGAAGTTAGAAGATGATGAAAAAAATGCAAGAAGAGCCAGAAGTTCAAATTAACAGTCATGCAAAAAAGATAGGGCCTATTGATTCCTCATTTGCATGTTAAGATCACCCCAGGCTTCTGCGATTCATTTTGATCTGAAGCAGAGGGCGCTTGAGCTATCCAGGTGAAGCAACTCTTGATGCTAATCTGCCTTCAGCAGGTGCCCTGATTTATTAACTAGGCTTCTGCTTTTCTTGAATCCAGATGGTCCCTAAATCTTCAGTACTTAGGAATTCATACGTATGCATTCTTACTGTAGTGCCCTCTTAAGTCACCTATTCCTTCCTCAGAATTAGTCTTGCATTTTTCTTGCCAGTTTCTCTTCTTGGGTCTTGAGTCGAGCCTCTGAACTCTGACATGAGGCTAGAATAATTTTGTCTGCTTACTAGCATCCTTGCTGATGACTGCCAAATCCCAAGAGATGACAATAAATACATTATAAATTCATTACTTTAACCTCTACTGAGCTTGCAGTTCTCCTTAGAAATTCTTTTTCTGATCTTTTGTCAGTTTCCTCCCAATTCCTCACAAATGCTAACTCAAATCATTTCTGTAGGGCAAGATGCCTCTAAAACTTAGGAAACGGTTCTTATTTTAACAAGAAATCATACCATCATGTAAGGACATTCTTCGTCTCTACCTCTGATATTGTTCGTATTTTAATCCACGTGTATTACTTTCCTGAGGCTGCCATGAGAAATTACAACAAACTTGGTGTCTTGAAACAATAGAAATTTATTTTCTCACAGCTCTGCAGGCCAGAAATCTGAAATCAGAATATCAATAGAGCCACAGTCCCCACAAAGTTTCTAGGGAAGAATCCCTTCTTTGCTTCTTCTAGCTTCTGGTGGTTTCAGGCTTCCTTGGCTTGTGGCATCATCACTTTCATCTCTGCTTCTGCCTTCATATTCTTTCTTCTCTGTGCACCTGTGTCAATTTCCCTCTACCTTTCTCTTGCAAAGAAGACACAGGTGATGGTATTTAAGGCATGCCTGAATAACTCAAGAATATCTCCCAACCTCAAGACCCTTAACTTAATCACATCTGCAAAGACTTTCTCTAAATAAGGTAACATCACAGGTTTCAAGGAATTTGACATGAATATTTCTGGGGGGACATTTTAAAGCCTATTCTGCCATGTTTTTTCTTTTCTCTTCTATGTTATATCCTTTATCTTGAAACCCTCCTGCCTTAGTTTGGTTCCTTTGAAAGCAAATCCAGAAAAAAAAGTGCTTGATTATACGGGGTGGTGGTGGAGGGGTGGTCTCAGAGAACAGGAGTGACAGAATGGAAAGTGTAAGATCAAAAGGGAAAAAAGGGTAGTATGAGGTTGCTTTATTTACAGCAGGTAAAATGAAGTCTCAGTTTTTGTGAAGTATCTATCAGTAGTATTTACCCATTTTGTTAATTGCACGATTTGTCTTCTGGCATTGATTAGTAAGTATCCTTTACATCATTTTAATATAAGTACTTTGAGAGATTCAAGTGTTAAAGGTATCTTCTTTCACTCTGTAGCTAGCCTTTTAATTTACTACCCACTAGTCTGGGCCAAATAACTTCCTTAATAGTATTTCTTGGTTATTTTATTTAGAGGTTTTCTTAAAAAGTTTCAATATTTGTCCTATAATATTCCTACCACCTACCACTTTTATTGTATATTTTCAATGAAAATTTTTAGTTTTTTATTTCCCAAAGTAATTTATATTATGAGTACTTTTGTTTCAAAGTATTAAATCCATAAACATTAATTTATCTGTAGATTTCTTTAGTAGCCACCTGGTTCATTTCACATAGGAATAGCACACAAACTCTGGCTGCTTCTTTTCTGATAATAAGACTTTTCCCCCCAGGCTTCTAAGTAATTCATCCAGAAAAATGGCCTTACTACATCAGGCCTGCATACATGAAAGCATTCAATTTCTTTTAATTTGGTACAAATATGAACAAGACAGATTGTGTCTTGAAACAGTCACTTTGCAAGAGAAAGAATAAAATAAACAAATAACAATGAACCCAAGATAGGGTAGATTTTATTTAAAAAAAGAAAGGAAAAAAGTTCAAATACAGTTCCTAGTGCACAATGTCTCATAGAATAGTAACTAGGCTGAACTGCAGTTGTAATTGAAAACATTTATTTGTTTGTATCTTGGTAGTGGGTTTTGGAGCAGAACTATGTAGAAGGTGGCTAGTGAAGTGAACTTAATGTATCAATACCTTTTCTTGGCCAGGGTTTAGAGAGTAATACATTCAAAGAAAATAATTAACAAGAGCACTTGTTAAGATGGACAGCACTAGACTTTTTCCAGGGTCAGTATTATCTATGGGTATTTCTCTACCTTCACCAAAATTGGTTACAAATGAGATCACATGTGCTTTGCTACACCAAATCTCAACAGCTATGAGTCATTGCCCATTTGTTAGCAAAATTCTAATATTTTCTAGTAAATTCTCGCCTCATATATTTTTGAGATTATCTGGGGACCTTTCTGTGTCCTTCATTCAGGCCGCCCTGTGGATTGATTGCTGCCATGTGCTGGGGAACGCAAACATAGTTCTCAACACTGCAATTCCTGGCCTCCAAAGCCTAACTTGCTTGCTTTTTTTCACGTCAAGTGATTCTATTATGCTACAGATGGTGGGAACTGAGAGTCCTTTGAAGCTCCAAGGTTCCCAGAAATTTGTGTATTTCAGAATTATTTATATAAGTGATCCCAACTACCTTGCTCTCCAATATTGCTGAGCTATACCCTCATTAACCTTGAGTTTATCATTACTGGATTCTTCCTGTGTTATAGACTGGTAGGTGTGTTCCACTGAAAATTCAGATTTATGTGCAGATACATACATATGTTTGTAAGGTTGCTCTAGGAAGTGTTCCAGTATCAGCTGGACCCAATTTCCCTTCGGCAATCTAGACAGGTGCTAAATCCAGCTCACTCATTCATTTGCAGTTTTATGAAGATAGCACTCACATTTTTGGTGTATGTTATCATATATATACACACATGCACATACCATATATATGTACACCAAATATATATATACACACACACATAAATTTTGGTGTGTCTATACATACCAAATATACATATATATGTATATATATGCATAAATTTATCACCAGAACAAAATCTTGGGCACCCAATAAATGTTTTTAATGAGTGAATCAATGAATTGGTTTTTCTTCAGTTACTTCAGTGTCATTGATTTTTATTTGATCTATATAGGAATAAACTCAGTCTTAAAATATTTTAGATATTTGTAATATTCAAAGTGAGAAGATGCATGTTAAGACCCTGTAGATGTTCCTTCTTAAAGCTCCTCTAAAAGTTTACAAAACTCTTGTCCTCTGGAGGTGGGTAAATGGTTCAAGGTTCAGTCTTATCACCCAAGCTGAGACAATTAGAGTCTACTTTTCAGGTTTTTGAAAAGCCTCATGGAGACTACAAAGAGAGAAGGTGGTTAAAACTAAGTCATCATATGGTAAAAGTTGTGCTAATGTCCCTGGAGTTGCTTTTATCATTCTGTTGCTCAGACACTCAGTGTTTAATTTAATTCTAAGAATGACTCAGTATCTTCCCAAGAAATCTTTGTTTTACTTAGGTTAGCTAGTGCCATGTATGTTATTTGCACCCCAAATCTTGATGAATACATCTTATGGCACTAAATTTAAGGGACAACGTGTGGAAGAGCGGTGAGGTGTCTTATTCATTAGATAATAAAATTGGAATCCTAGTCCTAAAATCCAGTTAAAATGTTGTCAGGGAGTCATGACTTGATAGAATTGGATACTCAGTGATGTTTACTGGAAATCCCAAGGACTTTGATGTTAGAAGAACTAAATCTGAGCCATAGAAATGTTTTCTTTTATATGGAATTTGGCCAAGTTGATGTTAATTATAAAATATTGAGATATATTAAAGATATAAAAAGAATTATGAAAATATAAAATTAACAATGATAAAGTTGTTAACATAAATGAATATTATTTTACACTTCTATAAATTGGTAATGTTAATACCCGAGCATAGTACTATTGTGAGAATTAAATGTGAATGTATGTTGAAAGTCTCAGTATAGAGCCAGCATATAGCAGTGTTTGTGTGGGAATGACTTCAGATAAGGTCAGAAACCAATCTGGAGCTACACACTGGAGAGTCTTAAATGCTATAAGGAAATATTAGAAGTTGATTCATTTGGAAATTGAAAGGCATTGAAGATCTTTGAGCAAGGGAGTGATATGATTGTTGTTCTGTTTAAAGATTAACATGACACCATGATAAAACTTGAACAGTTGGGAGTTGGCAAATATCTAACTCTCAGGAGATATGATAGTAATTCCTGTGATAGCCATGACATCCTGAGTTAGACTGGTTAACAGAGGGATGAAAGCAGGCTGGCAGTATTTGAGACACAAAAAAAGGCAAAGCATAGGTAAGTAAAGGAGAAAATTTTAAATCAGAAATTCTTAATGTTCCAAGTCTGATGGCTTGGGACAAAATCAACATAATTCAAGGTATTAGAGTTACTGCATGAGATATAATTAAGCAAACTTTAAAAATGTAGAGAGAATGACAGAAATCATACTTTGATATTAAGTTTAACACTTCTACATCCTATAGTATCTTAAGCTTCTGAACAATTATTATTTTGTGTTGTTCTTCATGAGTATTGAGTTATGAATAATTCTTTATCTACATAATAAGCTTATTAAATTTCTTTAGAATTGCCTTGAAAGAAATTAGCTTTTCCTCAGACCTCTGCTTTCCTATGTGGAACATAACATAAAATTTTGTCAGATATCCATTTCAGTTTCACCTATGAGCAATTCCACTGGACCTGAAATACCAACAGTTGTTTCACATTTGTTATCTTATCAATTTGTTTAGTCTTCACAAGCCCTCTGTTAGTAATAGACACGATTGTTCTTGTTTCAAAAACAGGGATGGATAAGTTCTAAGAAGTGGTCATTTCTCAGCCCATGGTGGGTCTTCTTGGAACTGCCTTCTATTAGTTCTCTAGCCTTAAGAACAAATCAACATCATGGGTCTGCCTCTTGAGGCACATGAAAAAAGGTTCTGAATGATTATACTCTTTCTGAAACTTAAATTAGCTTTCTTTGGAAGAATTTACAAGTTACAAGCATTGAATGTATCTGACCAAATGTATGGCAGGCTATAAAAGATGATTACTTTGAAAAAACAAAATTCAATTGATTGCAGTTCTAAAATATATTTTTATGGTGGTGATTATCAAACTTCTTTTTGTGACAGAACACTAAGTCTAGATTACAAAGTTACCAGTGATAGTGGTATCTTAAAGCAGTGGTCCTTAGGGGTTAGGGTAAATGTGACTGGAGAAAATATTTGGGAGTTTATAGTGTTGCAAGAGTGACAGAGTATGTTTTTCCGAATGAATACTTCTAAACAGTGTGCAGATTTCTTATCCCCATTGATCTCTGTACATAATACACGTAGTCTTTATGTGCCACATCTGTCCCTAGATTCATCCTGAATTGTAGTTAAATTAATAGCTTTTAAAGAGTCTATGTTAAAATCACTGCAGTATGTTTTAAGGCTTTAAAAAAATTTTATATTTTTAAATTTTTGTGGGTAGGTATATATGTTTACAGGGTACATAAAGTATCTTGATACAGATGTATAATGCATAATAATCACATCAGGGTAAATGGGGTATCCATCACCTCAAGTATTTATCATTTGTTTTATAAACATTCTAATTGTATTCTTTTAGTTACGTCTAAATGTAGAATAAATTATTGTTGATTGTAGTCACTCTGTTGTGGTATCAAATACTAAATCTTATTCATTTAATCTAACAATACTTTCACACCCATTAACTATCCCCACTCTCCACCAACCCCACCATCCTTCTGAGCTTCTAGAATGATGGTTATCATTCTACTATCTCCATGAGTTAAATTGTTTTAGTTTTTAGTACCACAAATAAGTGAGAACATGTGAACTTTGTCTTTTCAAGACTGGCTTATTTCATTTAACATAATGACCTTTAATTCCATCCATGCTGTTACAAATGACAGGATCTCATTCTTTTTTTTTTTTTTTTTTCAATGTCCAAAAATATTTACTGTTTTTTGTTTTAGATTCAATGGCTGAATCGTACTCTATTGTATATACGTATCCATTCATCTGTTGATGAACAATTGAGTTCCTTTCAAAATCTTGGCTATTTTGAATAGTGCTTCAGTAAACATGGGAGTGCAGATCTCTCTTCAGCATGCTGACTTTCTTTCTTTTGGGTATTTTTTACCTAGGAGAGAAATGACCAGGTCATATAATATCTCTATTTTTAGTTTGAGGAACTGCCAAACTGTTATCCGTAGTGGTTGTTTTAATTTACAATCCCAACAACAGTGGATAAGGGTTCCCTTTTCTCTACGTCTTTGCCACAACTTTTTATTACCTTTCTTTTGGATAAAAGCCATTTTAACCAAGGTGAGGTGATATCTCATTGTAGGTTTGATTTGCGTTTCTCTGATGATCAGTGATATTGAGCACCTTTTCATATACCTGTTTGCATTTGTATATCTTCTTTTGAGAAATGTCTATTCAGGTCTTTTGCCCGTTTTAAAATTGGATTATTAGATTTTTTCCCTATAGAGCTTTTTGAAGTCCTTATATGTTCTGGTTATTAATCCCTTGTCAGATGGGTAGTTTGCAAATATTTTCTCTCACTGTATGGATTGTCTCTTCAATTTGTTTGTTGTTTCCTTTGCTGTGAAGAAGCTTTTTAACTTGATGTGATCCCATTTGTCCATTTTTGTGTTGATTGCCTGTGCTTGTGGGATATTACCTAAGAAATATGTTTTATTTTATTTTAAGTTCCGGGATACATGTGCCGGACATGCAGGTTTGTTACATAGGTAAACAAGGGCCATGGAGTTCTGCTGCACCCCAAGAAATCTTTACTTGGTCCAATGTCCTGGAGAGTTTTCCCAGTGTCTTCTTTTAGTAGATTAATAGTTTGAGGTATTAGATTTACATCTTTAATCCATTTTAATGTGATTTTTTATATGGCAAGAAATAGGGTTCTAGTTTCCTTCTTTTGCATATTGATATCCATTTTTTTCCAGCACTATTTATTAAGGAGACTGTTCTTTCCCCAAAGTACATTCTTGGCACCATTGTAAAAAATGAGTTCACTGTAGATATATGAATTCGTTTGTAGGTTCTGTGTTCTTTTCCATTGTTGTATGTGTCTGTTTTTATGGCAGTACCATGTTTTGGATGTCATAGCTTTGTAGTATAATTTGATGTCAGGTAATATGATTCTTTCAGGTTTGTTCTTTTTGCTTAGGATAGCATTGGCTGTTCTGGGTCTTATTTTAGGATGACTTTTTTTTTCTATTTCTGTGAAGAATGTCATTAATATTTTGATTGAGACTGCACTGAATCTGTAGACTGCTTTGGGTAGTATGGACGTTTTAACAAAATTGATCCATCCAATCAATGAGTATGAAATATCTTTCCATTTATTGGTGTCCTTTTATATATCTTTCATCAATGTTTTATAGTTTTCATTGTAGAAAAGTTTCACTTCTTTGGTTAAGTTAATTCGTGGATATTTTATTTTATTTGAAGCTGTTGTAAATGGGCTTGCTTTCTTGATTTCATTTTCAGATTGTTCCCTTTTGGCATACAGAAATGCTACTGTTTGTGTATATTAATTTTGTGTCCTGCAATTTTACTGAGTTTGTCTATCGGTTCTAATAGTGTTTTGGTGGAGTCTTTAGGTTTTTCTAAATATAAGATCATATCATCTACAAACAAGTATAATTTGACTTCTTCCTTTCCAACTTTGATGCTTTTTATTTCTTTCTTTTGTCTCATTGCTCTAGCTCGGTCTTCCAGGACAATGTTAAATAACAGTGTCTTAAGTGGCATCTCTGTTATGTCCCACATCTTAAAGGAAAGGCTTTCTGTTTTTCCTCATTCAGTATGATGCTAGCTGTGGGTTTGTTGTATATGGCTTTTATTGTCTTTAGGTATGTTTCTTCTTTACCCAGTTTTTAAGGGCTTTCATTATGAAAGGATGTTTAATTTTATCAAATGCTTTGTCAGCATCAGTTGAAATAATCATATGTTTTTCACCCTTTATTCTGCTGATATGATGTATCACATTGATATGAATAAGAAAGAATATTAGAGGGGAAAGTATACCTTCCTGAATTCAGAATATTAACTTATGTACGCCAAGATCTTTTACTGAATGTATATTTTTAAATAACAAGAGATGAATGCATAAAATTACAAACAAATATTTAAAATAAAGGTAAGAACTCAGTTATGTGGCACTGTAGGAATGCACTGATTTTGTTCAAAGTAGGATGGAAAGAAGAATACTGGTGTAGTATCAATGGAAAGCATGCCAATATGCAGGATGGACACTCAAAGGGATATCATTTAAGCAATGTCTTGATGGATGAATAAAACTTTTCTAGGTATAGGAGGAAAAACAATATCTCAATTAGTTTATGCAAAAATATATTACTTTATTCCAACTTGTATTCAAACCCTGTTCTGAGAATGTTCTGCAGTCTTCATACAAAAGTCCCAATTGTCTTCAGTTCATAAAGGCTGACTTTCCACTATCAGCTTACTGCTGATACTGGAATAGTCATGTTGCTATTCATATCTTAAATATAAACAACTTACCCAGAAGAAAAAATGATGTGAAATTAGATTTTCTTGCAATTATTTCATTGGAATTACTTTATTCTCAGGAATCTTGTGACCAACGTATCTCAAAGGGAATTCATACATAATTTGACTAATTTGCTAATTTTCTGTACTCTGTATATTTATATTTAATTCCTTAAATTTTGTAAATAATACACTTTAGTTTGGAGTTCAAAAGAATGATTCAATCTTAATCAGAAAATAAATGAAA
>NW_016809574.1:580516-586243 GCF_001698545.2 Rhinopithecus bieti | reverse complement strand
CCCATTTTTGATATTATATTAGTATGTTTATTGATATAGATTGTCACAAAGAATGTTCAATGTGTATAAAGGTGATAAAATACTTATATATAGTAACTACACATACATTATATTTTCTGGAAACTTTTACATATATTTAAGTGTGAAAATCTAAAATATAACATTCATTCAATTTCATAGCATTCAATTTTATAAAGTGACCAACACAAGTAATGACCACCCAGTACAAATTATAAAAATATTAACATCAGTCAAGAAGAAACCCTTATAGTCCTTTCCAGCCATTAATTGCCACTGTTAATCTATTAAGATATCTATTAACAAGGCGAATTGTGCATGTTTTGGAAATTTATGTGAAGGGAATCATACAGTGTGTATATATATTTTTTATGATTTCTTTCTATTAATATGTTTTTGAGATTATGTATGTTGTTGAATGTAATACTGATAGTACCTAATATATATTATATGTATGATTCAGCTGAATAAATACTATTCAGTGAATATATACTTTCTAATGTTGTTGATGGTATTTGGTTTTTCCCCCCATTTTTGGCCATTAAGAATAAATTTTTTAGACATTATTGAATTATTTAATGGTTAAAAGAGTGGGATCTGAAGTTATATTGCTTAACTTCAAATCCCAATTCTACATATTATCTGCATCATCGTTGACAAGTTATTTAGCTGTATTTGCCTCAGTTTCTTCATCTGTAAAATTAGTAATTACATCTACCAGCATTTAATATGTTAAGAAATGCAACAGCCCTGAAAGAGTGCCTAGTACATGATTTCTGAATATCTATGTTTTTCATTTACTCTTTTTTTTTTTTGCCTTGGATTATATGTCTATTATTTATGTTGCCATTCTTATGTGTGTTATTTTTATTTCTGTAGTACATTTTTGTCCACTTCCTTTCCTTCAACCATTCTGTTAGATTTCATTATTTTTTATAGTCTTGCTAGAATATGTCCATGTAAAATTATTTTAGAATAAGGTTGTGGGTAGTAAACTTTTGAAATTCTTGAATGTCTAAAATTGTCTCTATTTATAGTCAGAGCCATAAAATTTAAAGGTAGTTTGATTGGATGCACATTTCTAGGTTCTAATGAGCATTTTTTTCCCCTAGAACTTTATTATCCTTTTCTTAATTACCTGGTGTATTGTCCCAAGTGTGCCCATTTTCCCAGAGCCCACTAGCTATTCCCTTAGCACTACCCAAGAGTTCTGTTAGACTCTCAGCTTTGAAGCCTCTTTCCAAGGCATGGAATTGCAGGTGTCTTAGATTCTTGGGCTTCCATTTCCAATTGGAGCCATCTAGCAAGTCCACATTTCACGGAAATGCACCTTTTTACTTCCACTGCTATGAATTACATTATATGTTTTTCTTATTTCAGTGGGGTTTGAGTGTAAAGAAGGATAACATTTGAAAAGAAATAGCTTTTTTTTTTGAAAAAAAAAAAAAAAAAAAAAAATAGCCCTTAAGCTTTTTTTTTTTTTAGTCCTTATAATTAAATACTGAGAATAATGTGAGATTTTATTCCTAGACTGTTTCACACTTTAGCTCTGCCTCCATAATCATTTGTGCCCACCAGCAAGTCACAGATCCCTCTCCTTTTGTTCGGTCATCTTTATCTCTAACATGCCACTAGTTATCATGCGGTGGTAACACATTTACAGAAAAAAAGCAGTCAATTAATTCAATGTCAACCATATGTTCCTTTAAACTTTGTGAGAAATGGGGATGGGGTTGTGGGAAGACACCACAGAGGGACTTGAAAGCTTGGGATTCTTATTGTAATTAGCATGATCCTTGTTTTGTGACCTTGGATATGTAATTCCTGGTTTTTGAGCCCCCAATTTTCCTCGTTTTTAAATTAAGAGATGTGTGTGTATGTGTGTGTGTATATGTGTGTGTGTATATATATGTATATGTATATATATAAAACAATTACAATCACTTAAAATCTTTAAAATCTCTTGTAGTTCCAACAGTCTATGTTTCTAAGCTTAAACTGAGCTGGCACTATTTAACTATTCCTAAGTTAAAGTATATTTGTGTTTATATTATGTATGGGTATCTGAGTGTATGTGTGTGTGTATTGTGCTGTGTATGCATATGGGGGCTCCTGAAGGAAAATTTATCTTCAGTGAAGACGTTATTTTTGGTGTTGAAATTAAACATTTCTTTTGGAATGATTTTAGCTTTGATCTATTTATTTATGTTGGCAGAGCTATCAGGAAGTGTACTAAGTGGAGAATGGGGCTGCTGTACTGTTTGAACAGAAGCCGTTTTGCATATTTATCTGTCATCTCTCTGGCCCTGGGGAAGCCTGAGACTTCTGACCAGCCTGATTCTCGTGTTGGACAATTTCAGGGGCTACCCCTTCACTTATTTTTCTCTCTTTTCTCTTGGTATTTATTGATATTTTGAGATATTTTAAATGTTGATTTTGGAAAGATTCTATGCAATACAGTCATTGATTATATTTTCAATCATTTGTGATTCTTAGATAATTAGCATTGGTTCTTTAAGTAGGTAATTATAGAAATTTCCCTTATACATATGGTATAGCTAAAACAGATCTCCCAATCTTACTTTACTGTAAGGGAAAAAAAAAGTATGCACCACAGTTTTCATCACATTCATTTGAAGTTAGCTGGTGGTACCTGGACTGCTGTTTATTGAAATCCCTTTGGATTGTTATTTCATCTTCTCTATTCTTGGCTGCTTTAGAAATATCTTCATTTAATTGATATTCTGAGTCTACTAATTCTGTCACTAAAGCCTATATTTAATCTTTCAGTATATTTTCACAGTGCTCTTTCTTTGCCAATACAAAGTTCTGTAGCATTCATTTATTCATTTTTAATTTAAAAAATTTATGAAGTATTTTGCACTGGGCCTACTTGAAGAAAATAAATATGTGCTTGCATCTATGGAGCTTAGATCTTAATAAAAATCCAGGAATAAAGAATTAAGCATACGTATGTATATGTAGTGACAAATTCTGATAACAGAAGAAGGAGAAGAACTGGCTGCTAGTAAACAGAATAAGATAGTTAGGAAGTTACTTTATTATGTAGTCAGGGCATCAGGGAAGTCTTCTCTGGACATAGCATTTAAAATGGAACCTGAGAATGATGGTTTCCAACAGCATCCATGTCTCAGCAAACTATCGCAAGAACAGAAAACCAAATACCACATGTTCTCACTCATAGGTGGGAATTGAACAATGAGATCACTTGGACACAGGAAGGGGAACATCACACACCGGGTCCTATTGTGGGGACGGGGGAGGAGGGAGGGATAGCATTAGGAGATATACCTAATGTAAATGGTGAGGTAATGGGTGCAGCACACCAACATGACACATGTATACATATGTAACAAACCTGCACGTTGTGCACATGTACCCTAGAACTTAAAGCATAATAATAACAAAAAAAGAAATAAACAAATTTTTTAAAAAATGGAACCTGAAAAATGGGAAGAAAACAATAAAGTGTAGAGTTAGGATAGAGCATTCCATGCTATTTCAACATATAGGAAAGTGCCATAATTCATCTCCCAATTAGTTCTAATATTTAGAAAAACATCCTGGCAAGTCCAAATGAACCTTTTTCGCTGATTATGTATGATCCTATTGGACATAGATTGAAATGATGGATTGCAAAAACGTGACAAAGCATACCTGTTCTATATGCTAACCTAAGATCTTTGAGTTTATGAGATAGGGAAAGGGCAGTGAAAAGAAACAGGAGAGGAGAGAAAGATATGAGTAGGGTCTGGTGGTGGGGCACATATCAAAAACAGAATTTAGAAGAAGCATAGAAAGATGACACATAAAGGAATTCCTAAAGGAGGGAAGAGCCCCAAACTTTACAGACACCATGATGATTAATGTTGAATTTGAAATTGTTTCTTGCTCTTTGATGTAATTATTCTCTTTCATCTATCAACGTTTTATATAATCTGTCAAACACATCAAATTTAGATTTAGAAGTACTTTGAGAAGGATGAAGGAAAGCAGTATCATCAACAAGCATGAGAGCTAGGGGTGATCTTATCAACCAGGTAATAGTGAAAGCTCAGGCCGCAGCATGGATGGGAAAAAGAACAACTTAAAGTCCCACAAGCAAGTAAACTCTATGTTTAATGGATGGAAGCTGAAAATAATTATTTGGATACTCAATAAAAAGGTCATTCCAGAAGTCTGGATAATTTGGAACTATCTGAACCAGTGGTTCTTAACTTGGGGTGATTTTGCCTTCAGAGATATTTTTCACCATCTGGAGACATTTACGATGATCACTAGTTGGAGAGAGGTTATTACCATTGGGGATGCTATTGACATTTAGTGGTTATAGGCCAGGGATGCTTCTAAACGTCCTGTGATGCACAGGAAAGTCCATATCCCCATCCACACACACAAAAATTATCTGGACCCAAATGTCAGTAGCACCATGGCTGAGAAACCCTGGTTTAGACCAAAGACATTTTAGTCATACTAATAATCCTTATGTTTTTGAACCAAAAAATAGTTTTAGAGAATTCATGTGATCCTGTGTCACATACCCCTGTGACACAATTTACTTCCCACAGTCTCTAAAGAAAAATATGTTTAAAATTACAACTTAAGAATTTTTATTCAAAAACTTTCCTGCTAAGTTTCAACAGAGATATCAGTTTGGTCTTAGTGGGTCTACAGAACATTGTGGAAATTTAGATGAAACCCATTTCTACATACAGAAATCGATTCAAAATGGTAGTTTTGTTGATAGCATATTCACATAGCCCATAAGAAATGACATGAGCTGAATTTTCAAAGATTAGCAAGCTTGAGCTCTTTGAAGTAGGATATGGAGGCACAGAACATCTGTGTTACATAGAAGGCAGTGTGGTATATATATTGGATGAGGGAACAGAGAGGAAGGGACATTAATGAGGAAACTATTGCAGGAGGTCTGGTGAACTTGGATGAAAGTCTTCTTTGTTAGCAGGAATCAAGAGGTATCTGGAACAATGCTGTGTTCAAATAACAGTTCTTGAGTAAGTGAAGAAGGAGAATTGTATGGCTTGGTCATAAATAAGGCATGAGGCAGCAAAAATAATCTTGGATGACTCAAGGGTTGCTGAAGAGGGGCATTAAGTGAATCGTGTGTGTAGTATGCAGATGTGAGAGAGCAGGTGTGCAAGATGAGGAAGATTTGTTCGGAGTGGAAGTAGAGCTGAAGTTATCTAGAGAATATCCACGTTGAAACTGATGATAGTTGAATGGACATAAAAGTCTGGAATTCCGGCCGGGCGCGGTGGCTGAAGCCTATAATCCCAGCACTTTGGGAGGCCGAGACGGGCGGATCACGAGGTCAGAAGATCGAGACCATCCTGGCTGACACGGTGAAACTCCGTCTCTACTAAAAAATACAAAAAACTAGCCGGGCGGCCGGGCGCGGTGGCTCAAGCCTGTAATCCCAGCACTTTGGGAGGCCGAGACGGGTGGATCACGAGGTCAGGAGATCGAGACCATCCTGGCTAACACGGTGAAACCCCGTCTCTACTAAAAATACAAACAATTAGCCGGGCGAGGTGGCGGCGCCTGTAGTCCCAGCTACTCGGGAGGCTGAGGCAGGAGAATGGTGTGAACCCGGGAGGCGGAGCTTGCAGTGAGCTGAGATCCGGCCACCGCACTCCAGCCTGGGAGACAGAGCAAGACTCCGTCTCA
>NW_016809574.1:561255-580324 GCF_001698545.2 Rhinopithecus bieti | reverse complement strand
AAAAAAAAAAAAAAAAAAGTCTGGAATTCCAGAAAGAGCTCCAGGTTAGAACTAAAGATTAGGAATTATTTGCATGACGAATGATGACTTGGAGAAGACTAGATAGCCCTTTTACTGAGTCTTCAGCTCATTAACAGAAACATCAGCTTAACTTGCCAATGTGTTCAGGGAAAATGACAAGACAATTTAAATCATTACTTTTGCTTGGTATTACCTCAGATGTTTTTAAACAACGTTGGCTAAAAACAAAAACTATTACTTCCTTGGAAGCAGGTGCCTCAGAAACACAGCACACTTGTTACGACAATGCTGCCAGTACTAAGTATTTTTAGATTACCTCCTTAAGGACGCCATAGAAATTGTACAAATCTTCTCAGGGTAAATCACTTTTCAGAAATTAATTTAAATACATATGATTTTTGGAAAGTACAAAATGGAAATAATAACTCGTGTTGATTGAGTGCCTAATATGGGATATAAGCAATATTAAGTGCTTAATGCAAATAATCATATTTAGTTTTCAGTACCACTCAATGAGCTAAATATATTTACTAATATTTAGTTCAGAAAAGAGGGTTAGGGGAGTTAAAAATTATTTGCCCAATGCCACAGGGTCCATCCACCCTAGTCTAGAGCAAAATCCTTTGAATATATTGAGTAATAATAATTTAATCTTAAAATACAATCATGGAATAATGAAACTAATTTCCTAGGGTATCTCTGGAGAACTCCCCTTCCCACTCAAAAACGAAAAAGGAGGAATTCTAGACATCTCTGAAGTGTGTAGCCTATTAAAAGCTTATTTTGAGGAATAATCTCCAGTTAGGTTACATTGTTTGGGTAATATTCATTTGGTTAATAATTTTTATTATTTTATATTTATTCATTTTATTCAAATTGTAAAATAAAAAATAATGTATGATTCTTCCATTCATTTGGGATTTACTCACAAACTCCTTTTATTCTTAATTTTTCAAGTTTATTCCTTTTGTCTTCTATAGATACATGGTCCTTGAAGCAAGTGACTGACTTTTTAATTCTTCTGCACTACAGAATCCTAGCAGAGTATTTTGTATAGAAAAGATTCAATTAAATCTTGTTACTTAGATGGATGAAGTTAAAATATTCATTATGTTCAAACACAAAGAAGCACACACACACACACCTCTGCTTGCGCATGCCAGGAATGAATCCATTATGCACCTTTGGTATACTGTAATTTCCTTCCATACGTAAATTTTGCAATGGATATCTAGGAAATTATTTACAGGTCAGGCACAGTGGCTCACACCTGTAATCCCAGCACTTTGGGAGGCCAAGGAGGGCAGAACACGAGGTCAGGAAATCGAGACCATCCTGGCTAACACAGTGAAACCTTGTCTCTACTAAAAATACAAAAAAATTGCTGGGTGTGGTGGCACACACCTGTAGTCCCAGCTACTTGGGACGCTGAGGCAGGAGAATTGCTTGAACCCAGGAGGCAGAGGTTGCAGTGAGCCGAGATCAAGCCACTGTACTCCAGCCTGGGGGACAGAGCAAGACTCCATCTCAGAAACAAAAACAAACAAGCAAAAAAAATTATTTACAAAGGTTGGTAGCATGATAAATTTTAATTAATACAGTGAATAGCTTCTAAAATCAATGATTTCATTAAAATGTACAACTAGAAAATATCCGTGGGTGCTCATTTGCTATTAAGCTGATAATGTCTTATTTTGTGCAGGGCTCATGATGGAGGAGAAGGTTCATCTATACTTTTCTGCTTCAGGGTGGCTTAGTTATATGAAGGTAGGAGGAAGAGATTATCAGTCCAAAGAAAATAAAAGAAAATAACTCCGACCCCTCACCCCTAAAAACCTAATTTTCATCATCCTTGCCTTTCCCATTTTCAGATTAATGAAAGAGGAGACATTTAATGTACATGCTGCCTGAAAAGTCAGACTTAAAAAAAAAAAATCTTGAAAATGTCTGCAGCAGTAAAAGAAGCTATCAACAGAGTGAACAATCCATAGAATGGGTGAAAATTTTTGTAAACTATGTGTCCAACAAAGGTCTAATATCCAGCATCTATAAGAAACTTAAACGAATTTACAAGAAAAATATAACTCCATTAATAAGTGGGCAAATGACAAGAACAGACACTTTTCAAAAGAAGACATACATGCAGTTAATAATCATATGAAAAAAAGGTCAACATCACTGATCACTGAAATGCAAATCAAAACCACAATGAGACACCATCTCATACCAGTCAGAATGACTATTATTAAAAAGACAAAAAATAATAGATGCTAGAGAGCTTGTGGAGAAAAAAGAATGCTTATGCACTGTTTATGAGAGTGTAAATTATTTTAAACGTTGTGGAAGACAGCGTGGCCATTCCTCAAAGACCTAAAGACAGAAATACCATTCGACCCAGTGATACCATTACTTGGTATATACCCAAAGGAATATAAACATTTCATTATAAGGACACATCCATGTGTATGTTCATTGCAGCAGTATTCTCAATAGCAAAGACATGGAATCAACATAAATGCCCATCAATGACAGATTGTACAAAGAAAATGTGGTCCATATACACCATGGAATTCTATGCAGCCATAAAAAGAACATACTATGTCCTTTGCAGCAGCATGGATGGAGCTGGAGGCCATTATCCTTAGCAAACTAATGCAGGAACAGAAAACCAAATACTGCATGTTCTCACTTATAAGTGGGAGCTAAATGATGAGAACACATGGACACAGAGGGGAACAACACACACTGGGGACTATCAGAAGGTGGAGGGGCTGAGGAAGGAGAAGATCAGGAAAAGTAACTAATGGGTACTAGGTTTAATAGCTGGGTGATGAAATAATCTGTACAACAAGTCCCAATGACTTAAGTTTAACTATGTAACAAATCTGCACACATACCCATGAACTTAAATAAAATAAAATCTGCAGTTCATTTTTGTTACCAATTGTTATTAAAATATGTGTTGTCCCTGTTTTTAGGTGATTTTCTGCATGTTTTAAGGATTAAGGTATAAAGATGGTGAAAGCTCACACTAGGAGATAATCTAGCTTATTTTTGATGGATACTTTTATTATTAATTACCTGAGATTGTTAATGGTAAAAGCATGATTAAGAATGTAGTGGAGTCACCTTTTGGGTTCTGGGGGACTCAACAAATAGACTGACTTTTTACCATAGGCACCTATACAGTTATTTTTAGAGATTCTACTAAAAGTCTAGGCTCTATTTAAACAAAATAAATATAAATAAGTAAGAATTAGTGCAGATTAGCCAAACACATCATTGACTTGTTCTATATACCCCAGCCACAGAGCCCTGTTAGTTCTGGCTGCTTACATTTAGTGCAATCCAGAGGTGTATAACCTAGTTGATCATGGAATAGAATGTTCACTCTCATTATTATTGATCTTCTTTCATAACTAAAATGGAGGTGACATGTGTTTTGTAAAGATTGTTTAATATGTTTGTACAATATTGAGGATAGTTGAAAATGGTTTATGCAAAATGTCACAAAGATAATTCAATAAAAATTATAACTATTAATTGCATTCAAGTAACCAATTAGATTATTGCAACTGATAGCATTTCTTGAAGGTTTAACGGGTATTTACTTTAAAGTGTAATAATGAGAGATCAGGAAAACTGGATGTTGAGTCACTGGTAAATACTCATTAATATACAAGCAAGCTGTTAGTATGATTTTTGTGTGATATACTTGGGTCAGACAAAGCCAGAGATGTCACTTAAAATTCAGATGGAAGTAACTAAAAATATATGTAAAATCTGTGGTACTTCCTGACCAGAAGAAAGAAGAAAGAAATACAGAATTTTATCCGCACAGTTCAGTTTGTAAATTTCAAAATTCAGAAGCATTGCATGAACCATTTAAAGGAATGTCATCATAGTGTCTTCAGAGACAGGTTAGAGGACAACAAAATGTCATAAAGAAGCCAAAGAAATGCAAAGTCATAAGAAAATTAATCAAAGCTAGATAAGTAGGTGGAAGATTAAAGTCAGATGGACTAATTAGACTAATGTGTGACTTTAATATAGAGTATGAGGACTGTAAAACCAAGCACTTTTTAAAATACGGAGTCTGTTTAGTGATTATATAGACTTCGGCATTTTCCAGTTTTACCTTGGGGGAAAAAAAGAAAACAAAATAAAGCAAAAAGAAAAGAAAAGAAATCCCAGATCCCTGCCAAACATTTCTCTAGTCTATAGACAATGTTACTTCGCAAACTTGGAAATTCCAGCTTGCTTGGGAAATATAACAGTTTCTTAATTGAGTAAATATATTTCATCAAAGGTTAATATAATGAACTAGGTCAAACATAGAGTATTAATATTTTATGTTAGGAGAAGAAAATACATATTTTGGGAAAAGTGCTTGCACTGTTTATTTATATTTTGGGGATATGTTACCATATCTAACCTATAATATCAATTTTAAAATGTTTAAAGTAGATATTAGTATTAGAAATCAGATTTTAATTTGAAAATAGAGAAACAAACTTACTGTTTTAAACCAGAGGAATAATTAAGAACATTAATTATATACTGCATTTTACTTTTTAGAAATAATTACTTAAGGATTCGTGAGATCCCTGTTTGTTAGAATAATTTTTGCTAATCTTTTCATTTAATGCATATATAGATACAGGTGCTCCAGGCATCCAAGTTCCCATGCAGCCATCCTAAGGGCTGAGGAAATCCCTAAACTCTATAATTCCTGGACATCACACCAATACACTTTTGCATCTGTATTGAAAAACTCTCAGTGAGACATTTAAATTACTTATAAAAATCGAATGTTTAAAATTGAGAAGGCAGCTAAATATTTTAATTTGGGTAAAATATTAATCAAAATCTACCTTTAAAATTATTATTAAATATTCACTGGATTTACAATTAGAGGATGACTGTAAATTAACTTTAAAAAGTTTAATGGGTAACTTAGTCACGGGGATTAAAAATACTTTCCTGCCTGAAACAACAGAAAAACCAGACAAGCGATATAAAACAATGGTTCCCAAGAAACTTGACATTAGGCAACGAAGGACAGTGGTTCCTAAGAGACAGGAAACAAATGAGAAGAGCCCTTTGATTGCTCCTGTTTATTTTCTGGAGAAAGTTTCTGGGTTGTGGCACAAGAAGCACACCCTGCAGTTTCCCTGAGTTGAGGGGACCAAAGCAGCGACAAGTTTGCAGAGCAGACAGAGAGGAGACAGCTGCCCAGAGAAACAGCCAGAGTCCTGTGGAAGGACTCCCCGGGGTTTTCAGTTGAGTTCTGATCAGCACAAATGTGTGAAGAAACTACTGAAAGCTGAGAAGGAACCATCTGAAAGGATGAAAGAGAATAATACCTAGAGCTCACACAGAGTGGAGAACAGTGCTGTTTCCAAGAGCCAGAGTAGAAAACCTCCCACAAAGTGTCACAGGGCATGAGGTAGATTACTCAGTTTCCTGCATCATTAGTGGAGAAAATTAATCCTAGATTAAACCTTCGTCTTGCTAAATAAAGCTTAAAGGATGACCTAAAACGATCATATTGTTTTCAAGTAATTTAATGGATTTCCATCATGAAGCTCAAGAATATTATAGGAATACAAATACATTCAGCATTCTAAAGATAAAATTCACAATTTCTGGTATTCAATCTAAAATAACCACACATGTAAATAATCAGAAAAGTATTAACCATAATGAGAAGAAATATCAATCAAAACTAATCTAGAATGACACAGATAAATTATTAGATGAGAAGCAAGAAAACAATAAAAATCAAAAGTCATTTTTTATTTTAAAAAATCCTCAGTAAATTAGAAATTGAAGGGAACATTCTCATTTTGATAAAGGATATGTTTGAAAACCTACAGCTAATAACCTAATTAAAAAGATACAAAGGATTTGAACTGATACTTCACTGAAGATGAGATTAAGATAGCAAATAAGTGTAAGAAAAGATCCACAACATTCCTTAGTCATTGGGAAATGCAAATTGAAACCACAAGGAGTAACTCCTACATGCTTAGTATAATTAAAATTAATCTAATTAATCTAAAATTAAAAAGACTGACCATACTATAGAGTCCCCAGTTCACCCCTTACTTTCCTTCTGTGTCTTGACTGCAAACCAGAATGATTTGACAGTTCTGTAATCCAGGAAGCTGCAGGTTTAAGACTTGAACCCACACTGGGGCCTTATGCATTCCCAGGCACTGAAAAGGTATTTAGATTGTTGTCCAAAATACTGAAAGAAACTGGACTCATCCCTGAGTCAAATTCCTTAAACCCTCATATAAACTCTATGTTCTGACCCTTCACTGGACATACCTAAGTAGAACAACGATTTTCTCTTGCTGTTCGTCACTAGAACATGCTATACCACTCTGTAATAAGTTCTAAATGATGGTTTGGACTGATCACCCTGGAGTTTAGGGCCTCTTTCTTTGGAATCCCAACCAACTCTATCTCAGGACAGTTTGGGGAACTCCGTTGTGGGAATTCCCCTTTGTAGTTTCTGGGGTGGCTCTAGCTTCAGATTCAGCAGGATGAAACATACAGCAAGTATAGGTAAAAATGTGAAGCATCTGGAACTCTCAAGAACTGCTGATGGGAATGGTGCAACTGGAAATGGTTAACTTGGGAAAATATTTGGCACTTTCTTTAAAAATTAAACATATATTTGCCATATAACTCTGCTTTAATACTTGTAGGTATTTAAGAGAAATGAAAACATATGTACATGACAGACTTATATGTAAATACTTATATCAGCTTTATTTGTAATGGCCAAAATCTGGAAACAAAAGCCCATCAACAGGCAAATGCAAAAATCACTTGTGGCATATACATACTTGAAAAGCCACTCAACGATAAAAAGGAATGAACTACTGAATGTAAAGAATGAACATACCTAATATAAATAAGTCTCAAGATTATTATTTTCCATAAAAGAGGCCAGACATCTCTCTCTCTAAAATATATTTAAAAAAGAATATTTCCCTCTAAAATATAAAAAACAGTACCTTTTGAACCGGGCACAGTGGCTCACGCCTGTAATCCCAGCACGTTGGGAGGCCGAGGCGGGCGGATCACCTGAGGTAGGGAGTTCGAGACCAGCCTGACCAACACGGAGAAACCCCATCTCTACTAAAAATACAAAAAACTAGCTGGGCATGGTGATGCTTGCCTGTGATCCCAGCTACTCAGGAGGCTGAGGCAGGAGAATTGCTTGAACCTAAGAGGTGGAGGTTGCGGTGAGCCGAGATTGCACTATTGCACTCTAGCCTAGGCAACTAAAGTGAAATTCTGCCATAGGAAAAAAAAAAAAAAAAAAAAAAAAAAAAAAAGAGTACATTTAGTCCTATCCCATTTATACAAAATTATTGAGATACAACCAATATTTAGTGTCTGAAAGCAAATCAATGATTGCCTAAGGACGGGAGGAGAGGTCCAGAGAAGAGAGAAAAGGAAGGATTACAATGGGAATAAGGACACTTTTGGAGATGATGGATTTGGATCTTGATTTTGGTGATAGTTTCTTGGGTGTATATAGATGCAAAAACTTATCAAAGGTATAATTTAAATATATGCAACTTATTGCATGTAAATTATACTCCTTATTTTCCTAAGGGAAATTTGGCGTTCCAAATTAATTACTTTAATACATTGATTATTAATTTAAAAAATCAAAGTATTTCTAAAACATCTTCTCTGTAAGTAAAAGTCTGTCAAATGCACCAAAAAGAATGCGTACTTTCAGGCACATATCAGACTTATTAAAACTTTGGATATGGCATTCAGAAATTTCTCTAATTTTAATAAGTCTCAGTTGATTCTTATAACCACTGATGTTTGAAAATCATGCCTTAGAATGATCAATAGCTTTAAAATTTTACATTTTGCACAAATAAATTGAGCACCTTTTAATTCCCCTAATAATTAAATAATTTTAGCTTAGAAGTTTTTCAATGGATGCATAACAACTGATTTGTTTTGGCACAAATTGGATAGGACATATTCTATCTAATAAGCAAACATAGTCTTCTATGAAATAAGCAAGAATAAATAAGCAAACAAACTTTTTTGGTACTCTATATTCATGCTGGAAAAACTTTAGAACTGATTACCCAAGAAGAGGGAAGGGTAGAAGCAGGGTGAGGGATAAAAAACTACATATTTGGTACCATGTACAATAAGGTAATAGGTGCCCTGAAATCTCAGACTTCACCATTATACAAGTCATCCATGTAACCAAAAACCACTTGAACCCCAAAAGCTATTAAAATAAAGAAATACATATTTTAAAGAGAAATACAGTGTTGAAATTCTGTGTGGCAAATGTCACTCCATTGCTTCAAATTCTTCTCACTAATACAGCAGAGCATAGTGGAAAGGGAAATAGCAGAAGATACACAGGCTGAGGCTCCTTATTTCTGCTTACTAATTTAATACCCTTGTGAAGAACAGGGGCATTGGGCAGTTATAAAAAGAGAGCTTAGAGAGATAATAGAGAAATGTCAAGAGTAGAGCAAGCAGAACACACTACCTCAGTGCCAAAAGAGGAGAATCTTAAACATACATAGAGTCCTAGTATGTGATTATATGATTTATTGTTGCATATGGTTGTTTATTTTTTCCCTGCCAAGAAGACCAACTGAATGATTGTTTGTCTCCTCAAAGACTTAAGAAATTTTCTTTTCTGAGTTAACACAATAATACTCATATTTATATTTATATACTTTTTAATTGGTAATTTTGTGGTTTTTTTCTTTTTTTTTACAAATCTGGGATAGAAAAATATACTAATTTAATGTGATTCTGATGGATGTTCTGTTTATTCTTTCTCATTTCTGAGGTCTAAATGGGAAGTACACAATTTCCCCAAACCAAGGAGCTATCTTTCAGAGAGTTCTGATTTTAATTAAGAGGGGTAGCTAGGCCGGGCGCGGTAGCTCAAGCCTGTAATCCCAGCACTTTGGGAGGCCGAGACGGGCGGATCACAAGGTCAGGAGATCGAGACCATCCTGGCTAACACGATGAAACCCTGTCTCTACTAAAAAATACAAAAAACTAGCCGGGCGAGGTGGCTGGCGTCTGCAGTCCCAGCTACTCCGGAGGCTGAGGCTGAGGCAGGAGAATGGCATAAACCCAGGAGGCGGAACTTGTAGTGAGTGGAGATTGGCCACTGCACTCCAGCCTGGGCAACAGAGGGAGACTCCGTCTCAAAAAAAAAAAAAAAAAAAAAAAAAGGTGTAGCTAGCAGAAAGTGGATACTTCAATTGCTTACAGATTCTCTCTGTTGAATGAATGTTGTTGAATTTGTGGTAGAGACCTTGTAATCAGGTTAATTTAGTGAAGAATATCTTCTCCTTATTAAATAATAAACCTTGTTATAATAACTAATTAATGTAATGCATGCAAAGTATTTCAGTATTGCTTGGAACATAGTGAGTATTTAATAAGTGTTGACTATCAAAAATATGGAGGTATATTGGGTACAATGTACAGTACTCAGGTAACAGGTGCAAACTGAAAGTCACTAAATTATGATGTAGAAGACTAGGGTACTAATCTTCCCCGAGGTATACAAGTTGAGAAAGTTTCTTATCACACTCAGACTTCCTTTATTTCATGGATAAAATGACTTTAATACCATCTCTGATGGAGACCTAAATCAGCTGGATATGTTGAGGCTCTTTCCAAGCCCAGGTTCTACTAGAACAGGACTCAAAATAACAAAATGAAAAACCCTGAGAGGTCAGTCAGAGACATATTGGGAAAAGCTACATGAAAACAACACTCATGAATTGTATCTTAGAGGTGTTGATTCTATTAATCCTGTTGTGTTGTGTTGTGCCACTTGTCCTCAAATAATTATTTTGAAATATTTTGTAAAAATATATACTCACAATAGAGACAAATAGAGAGAGAACACTGCACTTGGGTTGTGCAAGGAACATGAAAATGAACAAAAAGAGAGAAAAGTAATGAGTTGAAGAGAACTGCTAAACAGATTGAGTACTAAGGTGACTGATCCATTCCTGATTCCAATTAACTTTAATTTGTTTAAAGGCTCAGCAACAACAAATGAATCTAACTGGCCAATTAGCACACAGCAACATGAGTTCAGCTCATCAAAGGCTGTTTATCAACTGGATATGATGCGGGTAAAATTCTGTTAATTCTGTGATAAGTGTCAGGGTATGGCTCTGTCTTGTAGAACTCTTTAACTTGGGAGCTATAGAACATACATCCTCTGAGAAAGTGTAGGGATTTCCGAAAGAATGACCTGCACTTCATTTGGGATTTTATTAGCAAATACAACTGCAGTTACTTACAAGTGAATATTAATAGGAATATTGCCTGAGCCCGTGGGACTTAGACTATGATTAATTCTTTGCCACATACAGTTCCTAGCAAGGACTCAGTGTTCAAAAAATGCTAATGGAGATGCTTATTTTATTTTTAAACTTACTATTTCCTCAGTGAATATTCATTGCTCTTGCCAAAAGTCCATTCCACCTGTTATGGTAAAATTATGACACTGTTTATTTTAAAAACAAGACTTCAAAACACTTTTTTTTGTTTTGCTAACTTGTTGAGTGGTATATTTTCCTCCTGGGAAGCTATCATCTGATCTTCTGTTTAAAGGTGAAATATTTTGGTCAGTATCAGGGCAAGCTGAAATATGAAATTTATTTAATAGCATTATTGGTTACTAAAACTGAATTTCTCATATCCGAAATTATTACCATCAATACACAAATTATATTTGCAACAGATGGTTGAGCTAATGAAAATTAGGCAGAAAGTGGACCTGGGTTCTTATGAGGATAAGAGAAAACCTGGTGAGGTCTTAAAATGAGAATGGGAAGCAACAACTAATTCCAACTCTGATAATAACTTGATGTGTAGCCTCGGGCAACTCATTTAATTTCAGGGTGCCTCCAGTTTTGTCATGGTGATAATAATGTATGCCTACTTCCCAAATGTGTTGTGGGGATTAATTATTTAATGTTTACCAAGTACTTTGAAGATGAAGAATAAAGACTTGATGCTAAGTTTATTACTTGCAATAGAATGTATCAGGCAACTGCAATCTATTTTTACCAGTGACTGCTGGTGTGCAGTGAGAAGAGCTGGATGAAAGAGTGGCTGAAAGTGTAAAAGAAATGAAGATGAAACAGTCACTTCTCAATGAATCAGAATTTTTTTCTGTCCTCTACACTTTGAAGACATGTGTTTGACAGGTAGGCATAGCAGGAATGTATTTAAAAGTTATGTCCAGAAAATATCTTCAGGGCCAAAGATATGTCAACTTGATTTTCAACCATACCTACATTAACAGCATAATGAGTTCCCATTCTAAATAATGGCTCTCAGACAAGAACTTCTGACCGTGAAGAAAGACTTATGTTGAATCTACTTTAAGAAACTGAACAAATTTAAATTGTTTATTTGATTATAGTTTTAAATTAGGAAACAGAACTAATTTAAAAAGATTTCAAAAGCATTAGAAACCAAAAGAATTTTCTAGATAAATTATAAAGCAAATGGAAAATCCTATTAATCAGTTTACCATCTCATGCCCATTTCTTTCCTAGACATTGAAATGTGCAAGGAATTTATTCTAATTAGTATAGATTTGACTGTTAAAACGATTCTTTATCCTATTGGAAGGATTCTACATGGAACTTTACAGCTAACAAAAGTAAAAGTTAATGATTGTTCACTTGGTTGATTCAGGACTTAAAAAAGTAGCACTGTGTTTTAGATATTATGAGTCACTAGCCACAGATTGAGTGACCAAAGCCTTAAAATTGTTCATTTCTGGCAGGGCATGGTGGCTCATGCCTGTAATCCCAACATTTTGGGAGGCCAAGGAGGGTGAATCACTTGAGGTCAGGAGTTTGAGACAAGCCTGTCCAACATGGTGAAACCCTGTCTCTACAAAAAATACCAAAAAGAAAAAAAAATTTTCGGGGCATGGTGGCAGGTGCCTGTAATCCCAGTTACTCAGGAAGCTGAGGCAGGGGAATTGCTTGAACCCAGGAGGTGGTGGTTGCAGTGAGCCAAGATAACACCACTGCACTCCAGCCTGGGCAACATAGTGAGACTGCATCTCAAAATGAATGAATAAATAAAAAAGTTCATTTGTTATACAGCTAAGTTCTGGACTACTACTATAAAAATCATAGAAATACAGAAAAACAATTTTACATTATACAAATAAAGAAACCAAGACCAGGCAATTGAAATGACTAGATGAAGTTTCCATTGCTAATTAATAATTCAACAAATATTCAAATACATATATATTATCTTTCCTACATACTGAATCCAATAAATTACATTCTAATGTCTTAAAATAACAAAAATATGACAGAACAGATTTACATATATATGTCTGCACAGATGATAATCTTAATACTAGGGGAACACAACAGGGGTTTGCCAAACCATTATTCATAGAAAGTTCAACACATTTAGTTCTACAGAAGTTTTCAAAGCACTTTAATCCCAAAAACTGAATGAAAAGACACCTTGTGATATTTCCACATCACAAGGGCCAGGTGGTGCTTTTAAGATATTTAGCTCCCAACTTAGGGCTGAGTCATCCTCAGATGTTATGGCAAATACGAGTTGCCATTTAATGACCCCTTTTTTCCTATCACACATCTCTGTTGACCTACAAGTCTAACTGTTCCACGTATCTCTCTGTGTCTTCTTCTTCTCCTTGTTTGGGAACACTTTTGACGGTGAAGGTTGAACCTTCTAGGAGTTCTTCGTCTCCTTTATTTTCCTCTGAGTGTGGTAAGAAGTAAAGGATAGAGAAAAGAAGAGGGCAATGAGATAAAATTGTGGGAAGAAAAAGACAGAAAGACATTGTAAAAGAATGAAAGACTTCCATATCCTTTGTCTTTGAATTAGGGACTTATTATTGTAATAAAAATGAATAACCTTTCTGAAACCTGTCATTCTGCTGCCGAACCCTTTATATGTCTTCAATCCTCATTACTATGAACAGGGTCCTATTTTATCCCCAAATGGCTTGTTCTAAATAAAAAATAAGTGTGAGAGCTACAATTTTAACTTAGATCTTTATTACTTTAAACTATTTTATATATAACTGAAATTAATTAGAGACTAATACAAATAAATTGTTTGAAAAAGAATGTTATCAACTCTAAAAAGAAAGATGTGTCAAAGGAAATATAAGTAATGACAGCTAATCACTGGATGCTATCAATCAGTACCTGCTCCTTTTCTACATGTCCCTTAAAAAAATGGTTACACATTTGAAAATCTGTAAGATTGTGTTTCTGCTTTTACTCAGTTCTCACGACTTCTAAAGCATCCTCTTAACTACCCTTAAATAGAAATATAAACATACACAATTATCATTAATATGAAATTTTAATTGCATTTTAGAGTTGATTAAATTGGACACTCAACATTTAGTCACTCAGATTCTCTTTAAATTCTTTTTTTTTAACTTTTCGTTCTACAAAGCTCTCTTTCTCTGTGATCATATGGTTTTGCATGCTGCTGTCTTTAAATGATTCCATGTTTATATTGAGACTAGTATTCTAATTCCACATTTGGCCTGTTCGTCTAAATCTACTGCAAGCTCAGTCTTGGAGGGAGGAAGTTCAAACTATGTAACTGTAGCTTTTGTGCTTCAATTTCTTTTTAATATTGTAATATTGTAATTTAATAAAAGTCGGTTTCTGTGTATGAGCATTTTGTGTTTATTCTTCACTGTGACAGTGAAGGACTTTTCTGAAAATTGTGGTATGAGAGTAAGACTTACCTAGGACTTTCTAGATTTGTGCCAAAGGACAAAACCTTTCAGTTTGAGGGCCACCTGAAAATATCTTCCTCATTTTGTTCCCTTCCTGCATTTTTCTATCAAACATTTCCCTGACTGCTGTAACCCCAGATTGGAAAATTTTCAGTTTCAAACCCTATTATATATTCTCTTAAAAGAATATAGTAAAAGAATACAGAGAAACAACAAAAATATTTTAAAGAACACCTCATTGAATCATTTGTTGGTCTAATCTCATTTCAGCCCTAAATATCTACAGAATCTTAGGCACAGCCATGTTATCTGTGGCATATATCTACTCTGTTAAAGTAATGACAGTAATACTTCCAATTAATACTTGCACAATGGTTTAAGTTAACTAAACATATTAACTAAACACATTAACTAAACAGTTTCTGCTCTCAAAAATTATAACAAACCAAGTTTGTATTTTATCATTTACTCTTCGCAATAATTTTTTAGGTTTAGTTTTATCTACATTTAATGATAACATACCAGAATAAATCATAGCTGTTGATAGAATAGTAATGAGAATGTTATAATGGAATAATGGTTATAACAATTATAATTTAGTGCTTACTATGTGCCAGTCGCACAACAATTATATAATAAAAGTTTATTGCTGATTATATTTTACAGTAGAATAAATGAAGTTCTAAAAGCCTAAGATTACATAGATATTAATTCATAGAGCTGGATCCAAATACAGGTCTTTCTGAAATGGTACAGAAATTACTCAAACATAGATTTTCAGATGTCAAATTTTCATACTTTTCACCACACTGTTTTGTATTTTCTGTTTGTGTTGCAGACATTACATGATTTATTGACTCTTTATGAGTCATCTTTCATGTGTATTTATTATCTTCTCTTCCAAATAAGACCTTTAGGTCTCTGAAAGCAGAAACTGCCCTATTCAACTGTGTCTTCACAGTTCCTAAGTTGTTATTATTAATAGTATTAACAAATGTGCTCCTAGGCAATTTGGGGAAATCCAGCAGAAGCAGTGAAGATCTTGCAGTAGCGAAAATCAAGCCATATAGGTAAAGATACAATAATATTAACTGAAGTCATTGTCATTAGAAATATCATACAATGGGCTCTGTAATGGTCATTTTTATGTGTCTACTTGAGTGGGCCATGGGGTATGCAGATATTTGGTCAAACATTATTCCAGGTGTGTCTGTGAGGATGTTTCTGGATGAGATTAACATTTGAACCTGTAGATGTAAGTAAAGCAGATTGCCTTCCCTAATATGGGTGGCCCCAATACAATCCACTAAAGGCCTAAATAGAACAAAAATGCTGACCCTTCCATAAGTAGGAGGGAACTCATCCTACTTAACTGTATGAGCTGGGACTTGAACTGAAAAATGGACTCTTTTTGAACATGGAGCATACCAGCTTTCTCCTGGAACTGCACATCCACTCTCCTGGGTCTCCAGCTTACTGATTAAAGGTCTGGGACTTCTCAGCCTCTACAATCCCATGAGCCAATTGCAGTTCTGTTTTTCTGGAGAACCTTGACTAATACAGATTATTTTGACAAATCTTAAGAACTAACTCGGTTCAAGCACTAACTTCAATCATATCTACCGAGTGCATGCTATGTATAGGATTTGTATTAGTACCTGGAGAAACAAGCAAGTAAAAAGTACTCTTTCTGCTCTCAAAAACTATAACAACATATACATAAAATATAAGCAGCACTCAGTAGCGTATAGTAAATGTCAAATAAGTAAAACCTGTAGTAAATACTATTAGACTGTTAAAGGAATGGTGTTTGCTTCATGGATAATTTGGCCATTCATCCCAGTTTAGCAGGGATGGTTGGTTTATGCCTCTCGTCTCAGCCCTATTATTTATAGCACCATTTCATTATCAACAGTGTTCCAGTTAAGCAATAAACTATAAGGTCACCTTACTCACAGATGAGGATAGAAGAAAAGTTTTCTTTAAAAGGTGAATTGTGGGCCATGTCCTAAAGGAAGTTACAGGCATGAATCACAGATCTGGTATTTTGAAATGTGTCTTTTATCATTCCTTAAATTTGCAGTCATGAATTGCTTCAATCCTGCTGTCTGCCTTGCCTTCATTTTGGAGAGTCCTGTGAGAAAATAAGACATATTTTATAAGAAGAGTACAGAATGTTTCATTGATGTCTCAGCTGTCCTTCTCCAGAGGATGACAGTTCAAGCTCAGCATCGCTGTGCCAGTGTGTTGTGGTAGGGAGGCATGTGGTGTCATAAGCCCCTTTGTCGTTATAGCTGATACTAAAATTACTGGCTAGGAATTAATATTAACTGGAGTAAATTAGGTAAAAATGACACATATTTAACTTTCATTCACTCAAAATAATTGCCCACTAAATTAAAATTGGCTCACATTTAAGAAAATAATGTAAAAGTATCTTTAGTGGATGTATTTTAATGCTTATCAGTATAAATGGAAAAGGGAAGCATTTGGAGAATGTTAATAAAACATTAAAGTAGGTTTTCATGAAAATCATGTTCAATTTTCAAAGCAATATAAAGATGCAACCCCTGGCAACTAATGTCACACCCCTTCTAGAGCTGGCTTCTGCGTGAGCATTCAATAAGATTAGAATTTTAAAGCCACAAATAATAGTAAAGATCCATTTTACATGCAAAAAGAGAAGTGTATTGTAGTCTTTAGGAATAAAAATATATGAATTCAAAATTTAGATTATATGATTTCACAGTAAGAGGACCACACTATTTGCCAGATCAGCAGTGTCTATTTTAGAATGCGAACATTTTGAGAACAGTTGCCTTGCTATGTTCATCTTGGTATCTCTCATATATAATGGAGTACCTTGTATATAGTAAACACTTGAAAATTACCTGTTGAATTAGCTTGAAAGGATTATTTATTTTTGATGACTAAACTATAGACAAAAGTAGGTTTAAGTGGTGATCGATTTATAAAATAAATTTCCAGGAGTTTTCTGTGCACATACTTGACTTTTGGACATACATTTGAGCCATATACTTATACCTGCTTATCATAGACTTTACGATCACCAAATGCATACCCAGAAGCTAGTCTGGACACGTTTAGGAGAATTAGTAAGGAGGGATTAATGGAGAATAAGTCAGAGGACACTTCTCAGTACTATACAGAGTTTTGCCTTTCAGATCCTCAGAAAATCCTAATCTTAAGTTTTTCTATGAGGCCTAATAAATGACAAAATTCCTGGATGTTGGCCAATTCTGCCTGCCTATGGATACTCAGATAAGCAGTCTGTAGAGTACTGATTAACACTCTTAAGTCACATAGCATATTTGAGTAACAATGAGTGAATTGAGAGCCAAAAGTCCTATGTTATAGTACCAGGTCTGCCATTGAGGTGCTGTGTGATCTTAGGCAAATCATTTAAGGTCTGTGAACATCAGTGTGCTCCTGAGGGTTTTTTTAATGATCTTCTTATCTAGCATAGATTACATGAGTGCAGGAATTTCAGGACACAGTCATTGAATAACAGGTCAATAGATTGTGCAACATCTTTCAGGAATGTATAGGTTGAAGAAAATGAAACAAATAGATACTTCACATAGTTAAATGAAAACTAGCATTTTGGAAATGGTTGGAATATAATTTTCCTATTCATAGTTTCCTAGTTATTAATATTTGTTAATTAGAAGCCTGGAATATAAAAAAAATTCCAGCCAGAAATAAATAAGACTTAGATGAGGAAATTAGATATCACAGTAATTTATTTTTCTATATTCTGAGGATAAACTAATGATAATAATGGAAATGTTTTCCTATTATGAACCAGCATGTTGAATTACATAGTTTGACAGTATATCATGAAGAAATACAGCAGAGAATTGCCAAACACTCACACCATTTTGTGCTTTCATGGTACTTTCTGTGGCAGTAACTCTTAGCCTTTTTTGGGGATAACAAAACTCATTTGAGAATCTGATCAAAGTTACTGACCAGGGTGTTAATTAAGTTTTGTTACATTATGCTGTGCAAACTAAAACCCCCAGATGATGATGATGATGATGATGATGATGATGATGATGATAATTATTGCACTAACAGCACAAAAAGCATTTAATTATTTCTCAAATATCTTGAAGTCTTGCAGGTTCACTGGGATTATGCTCGATGCTGGTGACTGATGGTAAGTCTGCACCCACATGACTTTCCATTTCAGGACCAAGTGTTAAGGAACTGCCCTTACTCTGAGTGCTACAGACTGAATGATTTTGTACCCCCCAAAATCATACAATGAAACCTAACCTCCAATGTGATAGTATTTGGAGGTGGAACGTTTAGGAGGTAATTAGATCATCAGGCTTGAAGCCTCTTGAATGTAGTAGTGAAAGGACTGATAAGGAGTGAAAAATTCTTGAGTAGCAATTATGTCTTAACCTTAGAAAATGAGTTGTGACTATTTATTCACATTGTTTTTCTAAGTAAATATGAAAAGTGGCACACGAATTATCAAGTTAGTATGATCTGACAGAACTCAGATTATTCTCATTAATCCAAGAATTTGGATCAGGTCTCACTAGCTTCAAAGCTTGTAAAACTTTAAGAAAAAACTCGTATTATGCTCTTTGAAGAGAGCAATGGACTGATCCTACGCAGTTGAAAAATCCTATAGTTGAATAATTTGAGTTTTCAGCAGCAGTAATTCCTGTTAATGGCAGTCATAACTAAAGTTAAAAGTTGAAAATTTCCAGAAGACCAAAGGACAACCGCTGCTAGGAGGTACCAGATCATACTTCTAACATGGAGTAGAGTTTATAAACTAGGCTAACTATTTTTTGAAGTTATACCTACACTATGTAGTGCAAAGTTTTAAAATGACTGTTTTGTGGATGTAGGGTCAAAATAGGCCTGAACTGTAGAAATTGTAAGAAGGCCAGGAACGGTGGCTCACGCCTGTAATCCTGCCACTTTGGGAGGCCAAGGCTGGTGGATTGCCTGAGCTAAGGAGTTCGAGACCAGCCTGGGCAACACAGTGAAAGCCTGTCTCTACTAAAATACAAAAAATTAGCCAGGCGAGGTGGTGGGCACTTGTAATCCCAACTACTCCAGAGGCTGAGACAGGAGAATCACTTAAACCCGGGAGGCAGAGGTTGCAGTGAGCCGAGATCGCGCCATTGCACTCTAGCCTGGGTGACAGGGCAAAACTCTTTCTCAAAAAAACAAAAACAAAAACCAAAC
>NW_016809574.1:552168-560957 GCF_001698545.2 Rhinopithecus bieti | reverse complement strand
AAAAAAAAAAAAAAAAAAAAAAAAAAAAAAAAAAAAAAAAAAAAAAAAAAAGAAAGAAAGAAAAGCAGACTTTGGCTTAATTTCAGCATTTTCTAATTTATTAACTGAAGTATTATATACCTTTCTTCATTAGGAAAGGTCTTACCATTTTCCAGGAAGCATTTTTTTATTAGCTGGGTTGGGGCCAAGTGTGATGACTTCTTAAACCACTTTTACTACTGAGATTTTGTCTTCCTTCCGTCCTTCCTTTTTTTCTTCCTTTTCCTTTCCTCTCTCTTTCTTCTTCCCCTCCCTTCTCCTCGTCTCACTCTCTCTATTTCTCTCTTTTATTTGACTCTCTAAAAAATTAAAGCACAGATGAAAGCATATTTTCCCCCTCACTGAATACATCTGTTGTTTTGGTATAACTTAACCAGATTGGTAAGGATATGATCTTCAAGTACTCTTGTTTAAATAATTTCTTCTATACTACCAAGGGATATTTTCTTTTCTTTTCTTTTCTTTTCTTTTTTGTTTGTTTGTTTGTGTTTTGAGACAGAATCTCGCTCTGTCTTCCAGCCTGGAGTGCAGTGGCATGATCTTGGCTCACTGCAAGCTCCGCCTCCCAGGTTCACGCCATTCTCCTGCCTCAGCCTCCCTAGTAGCTGGGACTACAGGCGCCCGCCACCAGGCCTGGCTAATTTTTTTTGTATTTATTTATTTATTTATTTTTTAGTAGAGACAAGGTTTCACCGTATTAGGCAGGATGGTCTCCATCTCCTGACCTCGTGATCTGCCTGCCTCGGACTCCCAAAGTGCTGAGATTACAGGCTTGAGCCACCGTGCCTGGCCGGGAAATTTTTTCTTAACTAATTACTTTTAGAAGTCCATTTTACATGTTCAGTTTCCTATAGATTTAATATTAATTGTATACTTTAGTCCATTTTACATTTTCAGTTTCTTATAGATTTAATATTAATTGTATACCTTAAACATTTGATTATAAAAACTTCTATTGAAGTTTTTTAAATGAATGAATATGAGTAATGAGAGAATTTCCAAATCTTATTGATTTGGCAATATCACAGGAATCTTCACTTGAAGCCTAAAGTGACACAATGCTTTAGCAATGCATAGTGTTGAATTGAATCATAGTGTTGTCCAGCGGACTTGATAATATAATTGATTTCTATAATTTAACCACATCTAGTCAAAAGTAAGTTGCTTTATGCTAACTACATGAATCACCAATTTTGAAGAATTGGAAATCAATAAACTCTACTTAATACTAAAAGATTCTTAATGTCTTTGATGTTAAAAGACACGTAAGGACCTTAAAATTAGTACTACAAGGTCCAGTATAGGTTCTATAAAAACACGGTCTCCTTTTTATATTTTTACTTCTTTTTTAAGTTATTGGGTACATGTGTAGGATGTGCAGGTTAGTTACATAGGTAAATATGTGCCATGGTGGTTTGCTGCACCTATCAGCAACCTATCACCTAGGTATTAAGCCCAGCATGCATTAGCTATTTTCTCTAATGCTCTCCCCCTCCACCCTCCTTCAACAGGCCCTTGTGTGTGTTGTTCCCCTCCCTGTGTCCATTTCTAGTTTCTTCTATTCTTGAAGAATGAGTTTCTATACTTCAGTAATGTGGACATATTTTGTTATAGTCTTTATTTCCAATTTTTACACGTCCTACATTTTCAGCTTTACCAAGATTTTGATGCAAACATGGATACCTTTTCAAATTCTAAATATTTTCCATTTTTTCCACTTGGTATAAAATGCAGCCAGTATAAATTAATACATGGGCAGGCAGGTGAATGAATGATTTCAGCGGTAACACAATAGAGAGTGGTAGTGGAATGGACTATGGTGGGATGGGAGCATGCCTGTCCTGCCTGAACAGGCCAGTGACTGCTTAGCTTCATTCGCCTGTCACCATGTAGGCAAGTGGGCCCTTGTTGTCAGATAATCACTTTTTCAAAAGAAGACTCAAATGTGGAATTCTATGTGACATCTTCAAATAATAAATATCATCCACTAACATTTGTCTCTTCTTATCTTAGCCATACAAAATACAAATGCTGTACAAAAGCCATAGAAAATACATTTAAGGCAAAATCCAGCTGGCAGTTTCAGACACCTTTTTATATGCATATTAATATTTACTTGTCCAAAGTTCTAATTTCAGGATTTCTTTTATGATGACATTTAGATAATGAGATGAAGCAGGCAATCATGGCTATAATAACCTCAATTAATCACTGCATGTCCAGCCCAGTGAAAATAAAAGCATATTCAGTTAGTCTTTGAACATAGATGCTCTGTAGTTTGAATAATGATAATGCTGTTTGGGAATTTTTCAAACCAAATTAGTCATGTCATATTTTTAGATATTTGCCAGTTTCCAAGAATTAGTGCAAATCAATTCTTCACTTTGATTATGTTTAATGTTTTCTGTATTTAAAAGATAGGGGTTACTGACACTATAGTTTCAATAATTTTAATGATAAGGTTAAATTTAGACATTACCCCTGTGCCTCCTCTAAGTGATTTGTCATTACTGAATATATGCGAAACAGCATAAGATTAACATACATTGGCTGGGCATGGTGGCTCACACCCATAATACCTTCGCTTTGGGAGAACAAGGTGGGCAGATCACTTGAGGCCCAAAGTTCAAGACCAGCCTGACCAACATGGTGAAACCCTGTCTCTATTAAAAAATATAAAAACTAGCTGTGTGTGGTGGAACACACCTAGAGTCCCTGCTCCTTGGGAGGCTGAGGCATGAGAATCACTTAAACCTGGGAGGAGGAGGTTGCAATGAACCGAGATCCTACCACTGCACTTCAGCCTGGGCAACAGAATGAGACTCTGTCAAATAAAAAAAAAAAAAGATTAAAGTACATTAAAATAAAATTTTGAACTTCATTGGAGGATCAGGTTCTTGAATAAATCCTCTACTAAAAATAATTTAAATGCTAGGTAAAAGTTGAAATTCAAAAATGTATTACTTTTTTGTTTTAATGCACCCATGAGTTGTCAAAATTCAAAGAATGCACAGGACAGGGAACTTTGGGTTCCAAAGAGAGCATGTAAGCAGACTAACATTGAAATAATATTAAAATAATTTTTTAAATATCTGAAATTGATTGTTCCTTTTCTTGATTTATAATACTTAATATACAGGAAGTGATTTAGAGCCTTTGTCTTCTGTTGTCTTAAGAAGGATGCAATAACAAATATTTCTGAATGTGCATTTGCGTTAAAATGTATAGTTTAAACAGCCCCTGGCTTAATTACAGAGTGTATAAATTAGTAAGGCGGGTTAGTCAATATCTGACATCTGTATTCATGTTTCCTATTTGACCATAAATTTGAATTGCAGTATACAGTTTTTGTTGAAGAGATAAATTACTGTACACAGAACTCTGAATATCCTTAAGAAATTTTAAAATGAGAAGGTACAAATTTAAAAAACAGATAAAAGATTATTATTAAGGTTTCAGAAAACTACTTTCTTTTATAAAGTGGATGACTATGCCCATTTTGTTATAAATCGCTTTCTACATTGGAGTTGAACATTTATCTAAAGATGCTGGATTAGTGGACAGCAAGGAAGAGGACAGAAAATCTTAAAGCATTAGTAGTCACAGGAAAGCCAATCAATAGATATTTATTGAACATTCACTTCCATAAAACACAATATAAATATAGAAAAAGAGCTAAACACTTGTTCTCAAGAGAATTATCGTATAGTTGGGTAATAAATAACTTCAAGAAAGTTAAATACAACAACATAAGAAATTCAGAAATAAGTAATATGAGTTAATAGAAGTGATAGATGTGGTTGTGAAGGACATTGAACATATGATGACCGAATAAAGAATTAAGCTTAGCAGATTTTATAGACTGAATTTTGTAGCCCGCAATTTCATCTGTTAAAGTTCTAACCCCCAGTACCTCGGAATGTGATTATATTTTGAGAGAGGAGGTAATTGTAGTAAAGTGAGGTGATCTGTGTGGGCCCTAATCCAATATGACTGGTGTCTTATAAAAAGAGAAGATTAGAATAAGAACACACACAGAGGACAGATCATGTAAAGACATCAGAAAAAGAGCTATCTACAAGCCCAGGAGAGAGGCCTCAGGCAAAACCAAACCCGCTGACACATTGATCTTCAATATCTAGCTTCCAGAACTGTGAGAAAATAAATTTCCGTTGGTTAAGCACCCAGTGGTACCGTTTTATTGAAGCCCTAGCAAACTCATACAACTGGCAGGCAATTGGAAACACAGGACAAAGAGTCCTGCCATTAGTGGCTTGCTAATTAAGAGATAATTACCTCTTAGTGGAGGTAAAGAGAACTTCATGGAGGTGATGAAGTGGAAAAAAATAAAGTATAGGTTTATTATGTTTACATCAATTTAAGAGATCATCTTATGTGAAAACAGGAGGCTAAATTGCATTAAAATTTATACTATCAAGGTACTGAATAATATAATTTGATTCAATTTGTCTTTATTAAACTGAATGCTTTGCTCATTTATTTTCATTTTCTTTATGCTATAAACACATTAAAGCATTTTTTAAAAATCCAGCTTTAGTTGTATTTCCTACGTTTTAAAATATGCATAATATTTGGTGTTATTTTAGAATTCAAATTTTCACATGTTCTTTAAATTAAAATAAGTCAAAACTTTAAAGACATTAAGTGAATGAAAGTTGTTGATGGTGCTACAGAAGTGAAATGGGCTTTGCTTGAAATTATTTTGGAGACATAGGAGAGGATTATTATCTTGAACATCTCTCTCCAAATTTAATATCCTGAAATCAGATAAAATATTATTAGCAAGAAACCTTATACATTGAAAGATAAAAAGAATAAACGGTTATGTAGTCCTATTTTACTATTATTTAAGTCGTAATTCTGAGATTTGATTAGGCATTACTTTTCTACTCTGCAGGCATTACTGAAAAAAAAGTTATTTTCTTTATTCATTAATACTTTAGGCTACCTGATTATTGAAAGCTTTGTCCTTGAGACAAATTATTGTACCTTTTAATGAAATACAATATTCTACTTTATTTAGCTATTTATTGTTTTGAAATGGCCCAACTTATGACAATACCAGAGAATTATGCATTAAATGGCATCTAAGATATCTCTCCTTCCCATATACAAATCTTTTCAGCTGTCTAACTGACAAGTAATTATCCGACTTCCAATGGAAAATCTGCAAAGATGGATTTTTCACTAAGCCACAATATAGCCTTTTGAAGATTTTCTAAATCCTGAAATTTGTATTACCAACATATGATGAGCTGCTCATGAAATATACCATGACTTAGTCATTCTTTTATCTCCAAGTCTCTTCCTAGTCCATTATGGGAACTTAATATTAATGTGTGCGAATAAATTGAATTAATTGGTATTGACCTGACCTGAGATTACTTATCCACACTTCAGTGAGGGTTTCTTTCACCCTGGAGAAAGTCGAACATTTCTCTGTTTTCTGCAAGAACTCCAGGAGTGTGTGAAAGGACTAGAGTTTCTGCTCTATTCTTAAATGGCCTTGGGATTCTAGCCTATTCTTATGTAATGCCAAGTTAGAACATTTACTGATCCAGTTTTAATGCCAGTCTTAAAGGTACTCAGAGTGAGTCCTAACATGTTGCTTTGTTTTGGTCATTTTAGCCCGTCTTTGGGTACATTCCATGTTTTGCAGTCCCTTGTGGTTTGTGTTCCTTCATTCTCTTGGAACTAGAGCATACATTTTAAAGGAACGATGTGGTATGTGCAGGAGGCTTACAAATGGATAGTAGGCCATACTCTAGAAGAACAACTAATGGAAATATCTCCACTTATTTTAATCATCAGAGTAGCAGTTCATATGCCAATGAAATAAAGTCTTTTCCTTGAAAAAGAGAAATACTTTTCCAAGTCATGTTGCATCCTGAGAGACCCCTGGTTCCAATCCTTGTACACTCTCTGAAAAAAGAAAATAACTGGGTAGTAAGAATATTTCACATAAAGGCTTTGAAGAAAAATCCTAGTAGATTGAACCTCTACAACTGTGCCAAAGGAATGAAGTACTAATAAGTTGACATCCAAACTGAAACACTCATGAATCAATAGGGGAAGTATGTAGGTCAAAGAGTGAAAAGGATGGCCCACATACAATTTTCAATACAAAAAAGAGGAATTATGATTAAGCGTATATTTATTCCAATGCTAGAGATGTTAGTCAAACAGCTCTGGAAATAATGCTATACAGAAAAATGTGTACTAGATGGCAGTCTAAGTACCCTTTTCATTTACATCTCAGTCTGATTTTTGGATTCTGATCCAAATGAGTAAGGGAGAAAAAAGCGTATTTTTAATTATTTTGCCAAATAAATGCTTTTATTATTACACAGTATCATAGTGTATAAGCAATTAAACAGATGAGTTGTGATACAAGTTTAAAATGTCATAATGCATCTTTTACTGGTACACATGCATAATTATAACCGCATCTAAGTGCAAGATACCCTCTGAGCCACCTTGACATAAGTTAAAATTGTGTTTGTTAGATCTTTAGCATCCTGTCATTTAAACAATTCATCATTGCTTATCCTCAGTGTCTTGTTTTAAATAAAACAATAATAAACAAAAATTAGGAGCAAAATAGATTAGTATTTTATAATTTTTCAGAGACCTCAGGACTCTTAAGGATGCAGGGCAATTAAATTGCAGCTACATCTGGTATTAGTGAGTGTTTTAGTTACATGTATGGATTTACACTGTCCTTACAGCTACAAAACCTCATTTTTATTCTTATAATCTGATGTTTATTCTCATTCTCTTATTTCAGAATGGTGCAGAATTTTTCATTCTTATTTTCTCTATATACTTTCCAGGTTTCGTTTTTTTTTTTTTTTTTTCCTGAATGTCATACAGGATTAGAATATATCTAAGTAAAAAGCTAAAGTCACACCTTTGGAACTACTTTGCTTTCACTGTGTTTGATCATGAACTTAACTTTTTTATTGTTTTTACGGAAGGTGTTGGAATCATTTTTTATATGTAATCAATGCTGGCTGTTTAAACCCAATTTGCATACTTGTTTTAGAGATGTTTGGAAAGCCACAGACAGCCCCTCTTGTCCCATTTGCATAAAAGCCCCAGAGCGCCAAGCTGCTGGGCAGTTAGGACACTGGATTCCAAATTGTTCAAGCTATTGAAGAAGCTGAGAACTTTAGGGGGAATGCCATACTTTTAAGCCTGGATCTGAGAAAATAATAACAATAATAGCCAACACTTCTTTTGAACTTACTAAATGCCAAGTACCACAATAAGCTCATTACATGGATTATTTCAGTTAACATTTAATCTTTTGAGGTAAGTAGTACCATTCATCTCACTTTATAAATCAATAAACTGAGACTCAGCTTACATAACTGTCTAAAGTCAGAAAGACAGTAAGTTCTGGAGGCAAAGTTTGAATCTAGACAGTCTAGCTGCAGACTCTAAACCATTCCAAAGATTTTTAACCACAAAGCTATATCACCATTGTACAAATTACAGGATGCAAAGCACTGTAAGATTCTAGGTAGAGCTAGTACTTGTAATTAATTTAAATAGCAACATTATGGTTGCTGATCGTTCAGTCTCAAATAGGGCTCAAAGATTTATATGAATTGAGGGCAGAATACATAAATCCCAGAGACTGGTGCTACCAGGAATTAGGCAAGATGACTGACCGGCAAGTTGACAACTTTCAGCAGGACACACAACTGATTATCATGAAATGAGGAAGTGATCCATGAATAAATATATAAATATGTATAGCTGCCAGACCTACTGATCATATAATAGTTGTACAACAAATGACTAATTAAAATGCCACATTACTATCTGAAATGCAGGTTTGCATATACTCTGTGTGAAAAAAAGAAAAAAAAGAAAATTGTTCCAAGACTTTGTTAGAAGCAGTGGAACCACAATCCCACTCCACGTTTCCCACTTCACAGAGGCAACCACCTGCAATTCTTATTCTTTTAGTATTTCTCTTTATTTACCACTTTTTAATATTAGCATTATTAATTAATTTCCCATTTTTTTTCATGTATAGCCCCATCAGACCCTCCCCCGCCCCTGCTTTTCTATCTCCCCATCTTGCAATTTTCCTTATATCATAAACTTGGTGAGATTAATATTTAATATTAGTATTATTATAACTGTCATGATTACGTGACTGACTCCCAGCTAAGCCTTGTGATATACCATGATTACTTTTTATTCTGGTGCATTATGTTTTTTTTTTTTCTTAGACTTAATAATACCTTTTAAAATAATTAGAAGGCATAAGTGGGTGGATGACTTGAGACCAGGAGTTCAAGACCAGCTTGGACAACACGCTGAAACCCCATCTTTACTTAAAAAAAAAAAAATTAGAAAAATTAGCTGGGTGTAATGTTAGGCACCTGTAATCCCAGCTACTCCATAGACTGAGGCATGAGAATCGCTTGAACCCAGGAGGTGGATTACACCACTGCTCTCCAGCCTGGGTAACAGAGAAAGACTCTGTCTCAAAAAAAACAAACAAACAAACAAACAAAAAAAAAGTAAGCTCTTATCACTAATTAATTTATCCCTAATTTGTCCCCTAATTTTGTAATCTCCTCTCATTTTATTCAATCACATCAGTTATTCTATCGATTTCTTATTTTTGAAAAGTTTTGTGAAAGTAGTTTCTTGTTCCAATCTAGACTGTTTCTCTGATGGTTTTTTTTTTTTTTTTTTTTTTTTTTTTT
>NW_016809574.1:509875-551774 GCF_001698545.2 Rhinopithecus bieti | reverse complement strand
TGTTGATGGTGCTACAGAAGTGAAATGGGCTTTGCTTGAAATTATTTTGGAGACATAGGAGAGGATTATTATCTTGAACATCTCTCTCCAAATTTAATATCCTGAAATCAGATAAAATATTATTAGCAAGAAACCTTATACATTGAAAGATAAAAGAATAAACGGTTATGTAGTCCTATTTTACTATTATTTAAGTCGTAATTCTGAGATTTGATTAGGCATTACTTTTCTACTCTGCAGGCATTACTGAAAAAAAAGTTATTTTCTTTATTCATTAATACTTTAGGCTACCTGATTATTGAAAGCTTTGTCCTTGAGACAAATTATTGTACCTTTTAATGAAATACAATATTCTACTTTATTTAGCTATTTATTGTTTTGAAATGGCCCAACTTATGACAATACCAGAGAATTATGCATTAAATGGCATCTAAGATATCTCTCCTTCCCATATACAAATCTTTTCAGCTGTCTAACTGACAAGTAATTATCCGACTTCCAATGGAAAATCTGCAAAGATGGATTTTCACTAAGCCACAATATAGCCTTTTGAAGATTTTCTAAATCCTGAAATTTGTATTACCAACATATGATGAGCTGCTCATGAAATATACCATGACTTAGTCATTCTTTTATCTCCAAGTCTCTTCCTAGTCCATTATGGGAACTTAATATTAATGTGTGCGAATAAATTGAATTAATTGGTATTGACCTGACCTGAGATTACTTATCCACACTTCAGTGAGGGTTTCTTTCACCCTGGAGAAAGTCGAACATTTCTCTGTTTTCTGCAAGAACTCCAGGAGTGTGTGAAAGGACTAGAGTTTCTGCTCTATTCTTAAATGGCCTTGGGATTCTAGCCTATTCTTATGTAATGCCAAGTTAGAACATTTACTGATCCAGTTTTAATGCCAGTCTTAAAGGTACTCAGAGTGAGTCCTAACATGTTGCTTTGTTTTGGTCATTTTAGCCCGTCTTTGGGTACATTCCATGTTTTGCAGTCCCTTGTGGTTTGTGTTCCTTCATTCTCTTGGAACTAGAGCATACATTTTAAAGGAACGATGTGGTATGTGCAGGAGGCTTACAAATGGATAGTAGGCCATACTCTAGAAGAACAACTAATGGAAATATCTCCACTTATTTTAATCATCAGAGTAGCAGTTCATATGCCAATGAAATAAAGTCTTTTCCTTGAAAAGAGAAATACTTTTCCAAGTCATGTTGCATCCTGAGAGACCCCTGGTTCCAATCCTTGTACACTCTCTGAAAAAAGAAAATAACTGGGTAGTAAGAATATTTCACATAAAGGCTTTGAAGAAAATCCTAGTAGATTGAACCTCTACAACTGTGCCAAAGGAATGAAGTACTAATAAGTTGACATCCAAACTGAAACACTCATGAATCAATAGGGGAAGTATGTAGGTCAAAGAGTGAAAAGGATGGCCCACATACAATTTTCAATACAAAAAAGAGGAATTATGATTAAGCGTATATTTATTCCAATGCTAGAGATGTTAGTCAAACAGCTCTGGAAATAATGCTATACAGAAAATGTGTACTAGATGGCAGTCTAAGTACCCTTTTCATTTACATCTCAGTCTGATTTTGGATTCTGATCCAAATGAGTAAGGGAGAAAAAAGCGTATTTTAATTATTTTGCCAAATAAATGCTTTTATTATTACACAGTATCATAGTGTATAAGCAATTAAACAGATGAGTTGTGATACAAGTTTAAAATGTCATAATGCATCTTTTACTGGTACACATGCATAATTATAACCGCATCTAAGTGCAAGATACCCTCTGAGCCACCTTGACATAAGTTAAAATTGTGTTTGTTAGATCTTTAGCATCCTGTCATTTAAACAATTCATCATTGCTTATCCTCAGTGTCTTGTTTTAAATAAAACAATAATAAACAAAATTAGGAGCAAAATAGATTAGTATTTTATAATTTTCAGAGACCTCAGGACTCTTAAGGATGCAGGGCAATTAAATTGCAGCTACATCTGGTATTAGTGAGTGTTTTAGTTACATGTATGGATTTACACTGTCCTTACAGCTACAAAACCTCATTTTATTCTTATAATCTGATGTTTATTCTCATTCTCTTATTTCAGAATGGTGCAGAATTTTCATTCTTATTTTCTCTATATACTTTCCAGGTTTCGTTTTTTTTTTTTTTTTTTTCCTGAATGTCATACAGGATTAGAATATATCTAAGTAAAAGCTAAAGTCACACCTTTGGAACTACTTTGCTTTCACTGTGTTTGATCATGAACTTAACTTTTTTATTGTTTTACGGAAGGTGTTGGAATCATTTTTTATATGTAATCAATGCTGGCTGTTTAAACCCAATTTGCATACTTGTTTTAGAGATGTTTGGAAAGCCACAGACAGCCCCTCTTGTCCCATTTGCATAAAAGCCCCAGAGCGCCAAGCTGCTGGGCAGTTAGGACACTGGATTCCAAATTGTTCAAGCTATTGAAGAAGCTGAGAACTTTAGGGGAATGCCATACTTTTAAGCCTGGATCTGAGAAAATAATAACAATAATAGCCAACACTTCTTTTGAACTTACTAAATGCCAAGTACCACAATAAGCTCATTACATGGATTATTTCAGTTAACATTTAATCTTTTGAGGTAAGTAGTACCATTCATCTCACTTTATAAATCAATAAACTGAGACTCAGCTTACATAACTGTCTAAAGTCAGAAAGACAGTAAGTTCTGGAGGCAAAGTTTGAATCTAGACAGTCTAGCTGCAGACTCTAAACCATTCCAAAGATTTTAACCACAAAGCTATATCACCATTGTACAAATTACAGGATGCAAAGCACTGTAAGATTCTAGGTAGAGCTAGTACTTGTAATTAATTTAAATAGCAACATTATGGTTGCTGATCGTTCAGTCTCAAATAGGGCTCAAAGATTTATATGAATTGAGGGCAGAATACATAAATCCCAGAGACTGGTGCTACCAGGAATTAGGCAAGATGACTGACCGGCAAGTTGACAACTTTCAGCAGGACACACAACTGATTATCATGAAATGAGGAAGTGATCCATGAATAAATATATAAATATGTATAGCTGCCAGACCTACTGATCATATAATAGTTGTACAACAAATGACTAATTAAAATGCCACATTACTATCTGAAATGCAGGTTTGCATATACTCTGTGTGAAAAAAAGAAAAAAAAGAAAATTGTTCCAAGACTTTGTTAGAAGCAGTGGAACCACAATCCCACTCCACGTTTCCCACTTCACAGAGGCAACCACCTGCAATTCTTATTCTTTTAGTATTTCTCTTTATTTACCACTTTTAATATTAGCATTATTAATTAATTTCCCATTTTTTTTCATGTATAGCCCCATCAGACCCTCCCCGCCCCTGCTTTTCTATCTCCCCATCTTGCAATTTTCCTTATATCATAAACTTGGTGAGATTAATATTTAATATTAGTATTATTATAACTGTCATGATTACGTGACTGACTCCCAGCTAAGCCTTGTGATATACCATGATTACTTTTATTCTGGTGCATTATGTTTTTTTTTTTCTTAGACTTAATAATACCTTTTAAAATAATTAGAAGGCATAAGTGGGTGGATGACTTGAGACCAGGAGTTCAAGACCAGCTTGGACAACACGCTGAAACCCCATCTTTACTTAAAAAAAAAAAAATTAGAAAATTAGCTGGGTGTAATGTTAGGCACCTGTAATCCCAGCTACTCCATAGACTGAGGCATGAGAATCGCTTGAACCCAGGAGGTGGATTACACCACTGCTCTCCAGCCTGGGTAACAGAGAAAGACTCTGTCTCAAAAAAAACAAACAAACAAACAAACAAAAAAAAAGTAAGCTCTTATCACTAATTAATTTATCCCTAATTTGTCCCCTAATTTTGTAATCTCCTCTCATTTTATTCAATCACATCAGTTATTCTATCGATTTCTTATTTTGAAAAGTTTTGTGAAAGTAGTTTCTTGTTCCAATCTAGACTGTTTCTCTGATGGTTTTTTTTTTTTTTTTTTTTTTTTTTTTTTTGAGACGGAGTCTTGCTCTGTCACCCAGGCTGGAGTGCAGTGGCCGGATCTCAGCTCACTGCAAGCTCCGCCTCCCAGGTTTACGCCATTCTCCTGCCTCAGCCTCCCGAGTAGCTGGGACTACAGGCGCCCGCCACCTCGCCCGGCTAGTTTTGTTTTTTGTATTTTTTAGTAGAGACGGGGTTTCACCGTGTTAGCCAGGATGGTCTCGATCTCTGATGGTTTTTAAATTGATATCTCCACACACCATCACACTAAGAATTCTCTTCATCTCTCCTAATTTAGATTTTTAGTTTCCTGGCTTCCATGATTTCCACATTTCAGTTTTCCTTCCTGATGTTGCTGGATAAAATTCCCAGGATATTTCTAAGCACCAATGGAGGTACATTAGTTGACAGCTTGCTGTCTGAAAATATCTTTTATTTGTTTTATTTTCTCCTTACATTATTGTTTGGCTTTTTATGAAGTTATAAGTGGGAAAGCATCTTCCTCTTAGAATTTTAAAGACTTGGCTGGGAATGGTGGCTCACACCTGTAATCTCAGTACTTTGGAAGGCCAAGGTGGGTGGATCATTTGAGGTCAAGAGTTTGAGACCAGCCTGGCTAACATGGTGAAACCCTGCCTGTGGTAAAAATAAAAAACAAATTAGCCAGATGTGGTGGTGGGCTCCTGTAATCCCAGCTACTCGGGAGGCTGAGGTAAGAGAATTGCTTGAACCTGGGAGGCGGAGGTTGCAGTGAGCTGAGATATTGCCACTGCACTCCAGCCTAGGCAACCGAGCGAGAATCCATCTCAACAGCAACAACAACAACAACCAACACAGCTTTTTAAAGACTTATTCACTGTTTCCTAGCTTTCAGTATTATTGAGAAGTCTGATGTCTTCATATGAAGCCTCTACTACCTAACCGCTGCCTCAGAATTTTATGGGAACTTTGCTTCATTCTGTTTTGTAAAATTTCATAATGGTTTAGATTGCTGAAAAGGGCCATTGCATTGCAATAAGCCAGGGCAACATCACAGAAGGCACCAAGAGGTTCATTCACATTATAATTTACAATGTTGTCCATAAAGTTGGGCAGTTTATAGCCGGTATGGTTATATGATAAAACCTATTGTGTAGGATTATTTTCATCAATTACCCTGGATACTCAAGTGAATATTTCAGTGTGGAAAATTATGGGTCTTACTTCTGGAACATTTTCTTTAATTCTTCTTTTTTTTTATTGTACTTTATGTTCTAGGGAACATGTGCACAACGTGCAGGTTTGTTACATATGTATACATGTGCCACGCTGGTGTGCTGCACCCATTAACTCATCAATTACATTAGGTATATCTCCTAATGCTATCCCTCCTTCCTCCCCCACCCCACAACAGGCCCCTGTGTGTGATGTTCCCCTTCCTGTGTCCAAGTGTTCTCATTGTTCAATTCCCACCTGTGAGTGAGAACATGTGGTGTTTGGTTTTCTGTTCTTGCGATAGTTTACTGAGAATGATGGTCTCACCACTCCTATTCAACATAGTGTTGGAAGCTCTGGCCAGGGCAATCAGGCAAGAGAAAGAAATAAAGGGTATTCAACTAGGAAAAGAGTAAGTCAAATTGTCCCTGTTTGCAGATGACATGATTGTCTATTTAGAAAACCCCATCGTCTCAGCCCCAAATCTCCTTAAGCTGATAAGCAACTTCAGTAAAGTCTCAGGATACAAAATCAATGTGCAAAAACCACAAGCATTCTTATACACCAATAACAGACAAACAGAGAGCCAAATCATGAATGAGCTCCCATTCACAATTTCTTCAAAGAGAATAAAATACCTCGGAATCCAACTTACTAGGGATGTGAAAAACCTCTTCAAGGAGAACTACAAATCACTGCTCAATGAAGTAAAAGAGGTCACAAACAAATGGAAGAACATCCCATGCTCATGGATAGGAAGAATCAATATCGTGAAAATGGCCACACTGCCCGAGGTAATTTATAGATTCAATGCCATCCCCATCAAGCTACCAATGACTTTCTTCACAGAATTGGAAAAAACTACTTTAAAGTTCATATGGAACCAAAAAGAGCCTGCATTGCCAAGACAATCCTAAGCCAAAAGAACAAAGCTGGAGGCATCACGCTACCTGACTTTGAACTATACTACAAGGCTACAGTAACCAAAACAGCATGGTACTGGTACCAAAACAGAGGTATAGACCAATGGAACAGAACTGAGCCCTCAGAAATAGTACCACACATCTACAACCATCTGATCTTTGACAAACCTGACAAAAACAAGCAATGGGGAAAGGATTCCCTGTTTAATAAATGGTGCTGTGAAAACTGACCAGAAATATGTAGAAAGCTATAACTGGATCCCTTCCTTACACCTTATACAAAAATTAATTCAAGATGGATTAGAGACTTAAATGTTAGACCTAAAACCATAAAATTCTAGAAGAAAACTTAGGCAATACCATTCAGGACATAGGCATGGGCAAGGACTTCATGTCTCAAACACCAAAAGCAATGGCAACAAAAGCCAAAATTGAAAATGGGATCTAATTTAACTGAAGAGCTTCTGCACAGCAAAAGAAACTACCATCAGAGTGAACAGGCAATCTACAGAATGGGAGAAAACTTTTGCAATCTACTCATCTGACAAAGGGCTAATTGTTGTTTTCTTCCTCTCCATTCCTCTATTATCTCTTCTTGAAATACCTATTATTTGCATGTTAAGAGGCCTACCTTGGTCCTCTAAGATGCTTACTTTTTTTCTTTTCTGTTTTTTACTTTCATTGTTTTACCTTCTTCTCAACTTTTGTCTTCCATTCTTCCTACTGAAATTTTCATTTCTAATATCATATTTCTAATTCTCAAAGACTAATTTTTTTGCTTTATGTTTCCTTTTTCCAGCACATTCTTATTTATTTGAAAATATTAAGTTTTTGTGTGTGTGTGTGAGTGTGTGTGTTTCCTTCATTATCTTTAGAACTATTATCCTGGGTTGGCCAGACTCCCCAAAAACTCTTTCAGTTTGGCTACAGGACATAGTTATGGCTTCTAGTTCTCGAATCCTAGTGGAGTGACACAAATAGTATCTAAATTTCCCCTCAGTTTCCTTGTTTTTAGTATAGCATTCTGGTTTCCAACTCTGATCAGGTATATTCTAAAAATGCCCTGTCCTCTTGATAAACCACCATTCATCTGCCTGATTGGTATATCAGTGAAAGGCTTAGGGTGGAGGAAGGTAGCAGAGCCTCAGCTATGTAGAGGAAGAGAGGTACTCAGGAGATCTAAATAAGCTTTCAACTGATTTTAACACTACCTTTTTTCCAACTTCCATAAGTACCCAATATTACCAATTCCTAAGTCATTTGTTTTTTTTTGGTGTATATAAAGGTATTTGGAAAATTCTGAGGTTTCTTCTTAATTGCATTAGGATTCAGTTGTCTTGAATCTGTTAAATCAATTACTATTAATATTTTCCACTGCATTTCAGCTTCCAGCATGTTTTTCTCTTTATTCTTTGGGTATATTTCTCTTTTAAAAAATTACTTTTTTTTAGCGGGATTTCAGAAAGGAGTGGTGGCTACTACTTGTTTTAAATTTTTCAACTTTAACAGGCATTACATTGTTCTATTTTCTAAAACATATTTTACCTGAATAACAATTAAAGATAAGTTGTGCCAATGTATCTTATTTTTCTTTTAATAATTTTGAATGTATTTTGTATTTGTTAAAACTACATAAAAGTATTATAAGCATTTATCCTTATAAATTGAGATATTTATCATAACTAGTGTTTTCCTTTTTAATATAGATTCCATGTCTTTCTTGACATTTTCCATTTCTTCATGCATGTTGTACACTTTTTTCACTAGCACTTTCAGATTTTTATCATATTTCATTAAAGTCCATCTGAGCCATCTCTGCGTCTGCTTTCATTGACTGACGCCTTTCTTGCTCACGAATCACATTTACTTGCCTTTTTTGTTGTTGTCATTTCTTGTTTCTTTTTCTAAAGATAAAATGGACATAAATATCTTCTCATCTATTAAGAGTTTGGCACTTTCTGGAGTTTATCTTAGTTATGGTCTCTATATCATCAACTCTTTAGTGAATTTTTTAAAGCAATGATTTTGTAGCAATCATTTCTTGAAAATTTTTACATCCAGATTGGGGCATGCACCTTGTAAATTATTCTGAAAAGTACATTTTATGTAAAACTTGTATTACCTACAAATATGCTAATGTACTTTTCACACTAAAAAATGATGGTGATGCTTTCAAGCTTTGTAATCTTGGGGAGTTACAAAGTAGGATAGGATGAAATGGACAAATAGATCAATGTTAGATTAGCAAACTCTCACAGTAACAACGTGGATGGCCACAGCAATCTGAAAGAAGAACGTTATACTGGAAGTATAGATTGTAAAACAGTTCAACCAAAAGGATTTGGCACTGGAGACACAAGCAGTTTCTGCTTCTATTCATAGGAGTTCATGTTTATAAAGGTTTGCTTCAACTTTGCAATATGAAAAACAACATTTGGAGCTCTTGATTTCATGCAGTTTGTAAGTATCAGAGAAGGACTGTTGTTGATTTTGAGTCATAGGATAAATAATTTGATGATGAAAAAAATCCTATGTATAAATATTTATTTTGGAAAACATTATTAATATTTAAAAAAACTGAGTCAGAAAGACATTATAGCATTTATGAATGTTTATATAATTCTTTGATCACACCCCAAATAATGGCCTTCTAAGCTCTTTCCAAATGCATCAGCAATATATGTGAAATTGGAATTAAAATAAGATAACTTAACATAATTACATACTTTAGCTAGTTCAGTGAGCAGAAATCGTTGGCACCATCTTACTAGATTTTCCAAACTGAAGCTGCCATGTTTTGTATTATGAGCAGTTCAGCAGCTTTGTGCATCTGTCCCTCCCCTCCAATTTAATTAGACTGTCTGTTGCAGACAAATCAGACTGTGGCTTTTTTTTTAACCCAACTGCTATAAATGCCAAGTCAAAATATGAATAAGATGAAAACAAGATGTTCTGAAAACACATGCCACTTTATTGGGCAAAAACATGATAGGTGGATCTGCTCTCACTCTCCATCAGAGATGAGACAAATGAGGGCTGGAGAATGAGGTTATAAAAGGGTCAGATTGATGCTATTGTCTTTGTCGGCTCCAATAGAGCAGGGACTTGATTCTTCCCCCAGTGTAATGTTGCTTTGACACTGCAGCCAACACAGATTTATGATTACACGTTCCCCTATTGCAAAGGGAGTGAGAATCACAGCAGAGGAAACACAAGAAACAAGTAAGCTAGAGATTCTTGGAGAAATTTATAGTCTTACATGCTTTGCATTCCTGTGACTAGTTTGAACCATTATGCCCTAGTAGGTCACTATAATGTCACATTTTAGTCGTTTTAATAATCTGTAATAAAGTTGAAAAATTGTTACTCTTACAAAATGAAAATGTTATCTACAGGTAGCAATTAGTTACATTCCATGGAGGACACTAGCTGAGTTTTATGGAATACCTTTCTCTAGTTTATTACCTGAGTTGAGCAGTGATCCATAGAAAAAACTGAGTCCTAAAGTTAAGGTGTCACAAGCAGCAGTAATGCAAAGGCAGAGCAATAAAGTAGAAAAGCTTTCAGTGGGTAAGTAAAAAGTGGTGAGATATGTCAGTAGGTAGGTGATTGGGAACAGGGGCCAGGCACTGCTGGGAGCCGGATAAATGAGGTCAGGCCGATGAAGTCCAAGGATGTGGGATGTCCTGGAATGCAAAAGGGTCATTACGAGAGGACAGTCACATGAGAGAGGTGAATACAGTTCTTTTATACATAGTCTTGATAAAGATTCACACTTCCAATGGATTCTATTAAAAAGCCCTGTAAAACTGTGTCTTCCTTTTTGAGAACCTGAAGCTATAGTTGGTTATTAAATTATACTACTGCTCTCTTGAAATTTTTTTTAATAATAATTGTAATGAGTGGCATGAAACTATCCAGATGTTTCTTAACCCATTTCCATGGACATGTTTGTAAAACATTTACTGAAATTGAGGTTTGAGTTTGGTTTCATGGAAAAAAACTGTAGATAATTTGTTTATCCTTAAATTTATTATTTCTTAGTTTGACTTTATCATATGTATGATGTGCTTAATGATGAACTCTTTGACTGCCCCTGAAATATACCTCCTCACTATCTCTTCTTGTAAACTTCTTCTAACCACTGAATAATACAGTACTTCTCTTACGAGCTTTCCTAATTCTCAAAGAATCAGTAACTCCATAACAACTTTCACACGTAATTCTACTGTAGTCACTATTATTGCCAAGAGCTTTCTTCTCCATTCACATTGAGTCATGGTTCTGAGCTAATGTGAAGATAAACATCTGAATGGCCACTGGCATCCTGAAGAAAATCACACACCCCAAGGTGAATGTGAAAGAGATCTTTTATCCACTTATTATGAGCAGTGCTTTGAGAAAATATCTTCTACACCAACTCCCATCTTGTCCCTCCTTCAATCACCTTAACAGACCCTTTGGACAAGTGTTAAAAATGGTAAAAGAAAGAGCCTTTTAACATTCCTCTTTGGGAATTCCGTCTTATTTTCTGATTTATATTCTATAGGATTTTGTCTTCTTATTACAGGCAACATCTAGACATATATGCTATACATGTTTCCAGGGGACCAGATACTCCCAAGATCTTGGAACAAAGTGTCAAATTAAATCCACTTGTGTCCATCATACACACATAAAAACATGGCATATACTTATATAAACTTTCATAGCCAGTTAGGGAAAGGTAAAACTTTTCAACTTAAACAAATAATTATACACATCAAATTTGAATCATCTAGGAAGCTATCAAATGCAGAGTGCCACCAATGGTCCCACTTTTAGATAAGGAAATGAAAATGTATGAGAAGTTCTCTATTCAAAATGATTCTTCTGAGATGGAAGGCAGAAGAAAGCAAAGTAAATTAGTCTGAGTTTCTTCCCTTCCATATTCACCCTGCAATTAACTTTACTGTATTGAAACAATATTTGCAGGCATTTGTACTGTGAATATAATAATTATTTACTAAATTTCTATGGAATGAAAGAATTGGTAAATCTGGATGGCATGGAGAATTAGGAAGCTTATGACATACAGCAGGTCCTCGAGTTTGCATGTTCTCCCTATCTCTACATGAGTTTCCTCTGTGTACTCCAGTTTCCTTCCACACACCAAAGCTGTGCATGTCCAGTGAGGTTCGTTACAGCATCTAAATGGTCCCAGTGAAGTGAATGTGGCTATGTGTGTTGAGTGCACCCTGCAATGGAATGATATTCTGTTTAGGGTTGGTTCCCACGTTGCAACCCTGAGCTACTGGGATAGGCTCCTGCCACCTGTTACCCTGAACTGAAATAATTATCTTATTTGTTTTAAGAATCTTTCATAAATATATATGTAGCTCACATTTATTTCAATATTTGATATTTGAAGTGTTTGGGGTCTTTATTTAGAAATTTGGTGATGTTTTGTGGCCAAAATATGCTGTATGAACTTGACTTTTGTTTATATCAATCAGCTTATGTTAAAATTGGTTTTATTATATGTTATTTTGCTTAAAATCAGTTTCGAAGAACCTACGGACCATGTTAAGTGAATACTTCCTGTATTATCCCTTGTTTGTATCAAGGATGTAGACAGTTACTATTTTCAGTTTGCATTAGAGGACTTTGTAAATTACAAAGCTGTTAACTGGAGACAAATTAAAAGAAAAGTTACAGGAAATTCTTTCTATCATTAAAACTGATAACAAAATGTCAGTCTCTCTAAAGAACAAAATCTGAATTTTAAAATCTGAATATTAGTAGCTCCATTACTTGAGATGAAGGGTTTAGTTTTGTCAGGTCCATGGGCTTGCTCATTAAAATCGTGTGCTGAAATATTTGAGATAATTATATTATCAGAATTCTGGCACTCGTTTCTGAGCGAGAAAACAAGGCACATATGCTAGGCAATGTGCTAAAATCCAAAATTTTGTAGCTATTTTTTTGCATTTTAGGTATATAACACATATTTATCATATACCACATATGCCACAATATTAGTCTGCGGAGCTATAAATGAAAAAAAAAAAGGCTTTGACATTCTTCAAGGAATTTATGTTTTCTTAAAATTTCAGTTATTAAGAAGGCTTCTACTTTCTAAAGGAAATCTATCAAATTTTATACCATCGTGAGGTAATTTTCCTTGAATGATTGGTGTTGTTTGGTATTTGTTTGAGGTGACAAGAAGTTTTAGAAAAGGATATTACATAAGACAAATATTAGTCTACTTTTAGGAAACATAAAAGATGTTGAGGATGTTGACAGCTTAATGCTGTCGTTAGGAAAGCCCTAAAAGAAAAGAGGGCAATAATATTGGAGAATAAACCTCATCATATTTACCTTTAAATATCTCTTTCATGTGTTTATTTTAGTGACAGGAAACTCATTTTAACAATGACATATCAGCATTGCATATTGATAATTTCCTAGTATTTTCTCAACATTTTAATAAATATTAAATAAGATTATGGTCTCCTTTTAATGAGACAATTCTGAACTTTGATTTATAATCTCTCCTAACATTAGACCTTTCTAAATGGCTTTCTTTGGCACACAATTTGTCTCACTAAACTCCTACTCTTTTACTAAACATCATTGTATTTTCCCATTTTTTGTTGTTGTTGGATTTCCTAATATGAGTCTCCAGATTGGTAGTTTTTTCCTTGCAGACTTCTAAAATGGAACTGTGTGGGCATTTCCACTCCAAATTCAACTTCTATAATGGAGCACCTAACTTATATGCGTGTTCACTGGTGACTAACTACATGGACCTTTGTCTCCTCATTCCTTCCCCTCCTCCCAACACATGGCTCACCAGATTTACTCATTATGTCCTGCATTGTTAGATCTAAAATGTATTTACACATGAAAATAATGTAGGCATTTGGAAGAGAAAATTAAAGGATTTGAATATTTAGTCTTACACCTGTTACCCTAAAATTGCATTAAAATGTAGATAGTATAATTTAAGCATTTTATCAAATGTATATCTTTCATCGTTTTGGAACACTGTTTCTGTCTAAGATCTATCTCTTTTATTTTGGTTTCAAGAACAGCCCTGATAATCTTCCACAGAAATGTGTATGAGACCCACACATTATATGGTTCTGATCCCTGTCAGAAACATCTGTGCACTTGGGACATTCAAGCAGTTTTAATCAGAATATAATGTGGACAGTGATATATTTAGATGTCATAACATATCATAGCTCTGTCTATCTCTCATATCATCTGTCTATATTTCTATATATATTATATATGTATGGTAGAAATCTTCTGAGAGCAAAGCACTAAGGACCATTTAAGCCTTGAATTGCTAGAAGAAAACTCTATACCCCTACATGAACAGAGTCATACAGAGAATGAAACCAACAAAGAAGGAGAACTGAAAGATGGAGGGAAAGTTTCAAAGCCTTGTTGACAGCTTTCAGATCCCTAGATTCTGCCTTACTTGAAAACTATTTCTGAACTTATCTGTTATATAAGCCAAATAATTGTTTTATTATTTACACAGACTTCTATTACATTTATGTTGCTAGCAATTAGTATTTTAATAACCAATATTTCTCATATTGATATCAATAATGATAATAATAACAACAGCAACAAAGTAACAGAGATTTAAGGAATCATTTTCTTCCCTTACCATGAAAGGAAGAAAATGATTTACCATTAAATGAGGAAATAACATTTACCATTTATTTTATTTTATTGTTTTCAAATTGTTTCTTCTTAAGCTGACTTTGCAGGGACATTGTCAATGAGTCTCCACAACCAATTAAACAATATGCTATGTAAAATATTGTACATTATACTCAATTCTTCCACAGCAGGAGTATCTTTAGCAATGAACATATAATTATTTATTCTTAAGTTTCAAGAAGAGAGTGTTCAAAAGTACTATATTTTTTAGAGGTCTCAACTCAGACTGAAATTCTACTTTTATTTTAAAAGCAGCAGAGACTTAATTGTAGATAATGTTTAGAACATTTATGTAAAATCCTCTTATTTTATCTTTGTTTTATCAAAGGTAAAATGGGTAATAATATTTACGTGATAGAGTGAGAACAAATTAAATGAAACAACCCATGTGGAAGTAATTGTGTGCCTGACACATTGTAGGCATTTGATTATAATATTTCCATTTGTTATGGAGCTTTGAGATCAGATCCAATCTGAAGCAGAGGTGTAGAACAAAGGAATAGTGCCTGTGTGTGTGTGTGTGTGTGTGTGTGTGTGTGTTTACTTGTAATTAGTGTATGAGTCACAGTTTGTAATATGATGTTTTGTTTTCCTTTATTTGATCTGTATTGCCAACTACAAACACAGGGCAAAAGGTGAAGAACACAGCTTTCTGAACGGCAGCCAAGGTATTCTTTCTGTAGGATAGCATACAGGCTTCAAACTGATTGATCCATTAAGCCTTTGCACATAGCTCAAGAGAAACAAAATAGAAAAGAAGGCTCTTGCTATACTCAAAATTATGCCATGTAAAGTGCATAAAGACTTCACAAACTTTAAAGATACTTAGATACTAGCTGGTAAGCTTCCTCAATTCCTAATCTCTATTATTATGATAGACCCTATCTGTTAAAACACACATTAATTTACTTAGTGCCTTGACTTCTAAGGAAATGGAATAACAGTAAAGGTAAATTAGACCATAAAAGTTTTAAAACACTTTTACCATTAAGAGAAGAAGAAAAGCTCAACATAGCCTGTAAACAATATCTGGTGGTTTATGAAAAGTCAACAACAGGTAATTTATGATCAGATGTAAAAGAGATTCCACTTTCCTTTGTACCATTTGAGAAAATGCCTATGGGATGAGGTAGCCTCTCACAGAACCTAGACAAAATCTCTCAGCATTTGCTTGTCTGTAAAGGATTTCATTTCTCCTTCACTTATGAAATTTAGTTTGGCTGGATATGAAATTCTGGGTTGAAAATTATTTTCTTTAAGAATGTTGAATATTGGCCCCCACTCTCTTCTGGCTTGTAGAGTTTCTGCCGACAGATCTACTGTTAGTCTGATGGGCTTCCCTTTGTGGGTAACCCGACCTTTCTCTCTGGCTGCCCCTAACAGTTTTTCCTTCATTTCAACTTTGGTGAATCTGACAATTATGTGTCTTGGAGTTGCTCTTCTCGAGGAGTATCTTTGTGGCGTTCTCTGTATTTCCTGAATTTGAATGTTGGCCTGCCTTACTAGATTGGGGAAGTTCTCCTGGATGATATCCTGAAGAGTGTTTTCCAACTTGCTTCCATTTTCCCCCTCACTTTCAGGCACCCCAATCAGACATAGATTTGGTCTTTTCACATAATCCCATACTTCTTGAAGGCTTTGTTCATTTCTTTTTCCTCTTTTTTTCTTTAGACTTCTCTTCTTGCTTCATTTCATTCATTTGATCCTCAATCGCTGATACTTTCTTCCAGTTGATCAAGTCGGTTACTGAAGTTTTTGTCATGTATTTCTCATGTCATGGTTTTTATCTCTGTCAGTTTGTTTATGGCCTTCTCTGCATTGATTATTCTAGTTGTCCATTCTTCCATTCTTTTTTCAAGATTTTTAGTTTATTAGCACTGGGTATGTAATTCCTCCTTTAGCTCTGAGAAGTTTGATGGACTGAAGCCTTCTTCTCTCAACTCGTCAAAGTCATTCTCCATCCAGCTTTGTTCCAATGCTGGCCATGAGCTGCGTTCCTTTGGAGGGGGAGATGCGCTCTTATTTTTTGAATTTCCAGCTTTTCTGCCCTGTTTTTTCCCCATCTTTGTGGTTGCATCTGCCTTTGGTCTTTGATGATGGTGACGTACTGATGGGCTTTTGGTGTGGATGTCCTTCCTGTTTGTTAGTTTTCCTTCTAACAGCCAGGACCCTCAGCTGTAGGTCTGTTGGAGACTGCTTGAGGTCCACTCCAGACCCTGTTTGCCTGGGTATCAGCAGCAGAAGCTGCATAAGATAGAATATTGCTGAACAGTGAGTGTACCTGTCTGATTCTTGCTTTGGAAGCTTCGTCTCAGGGGTGTACCCTGCCGTGTGAGGTGCAGGGTGTTGGTCTGGACCTAGTGGGGATGTCTCCCAGTTAGGCTACTCAGGGATCAGGGACCCACTTGAGCAGGCAGTCTGTCCACTCTCAGATCTCAACTTCAGTGTTGGGAGATCCACTGCTTTCTTCAAAGCTGTCAGACAGGGTCGTTTGCATTTGCAGAGGTTTCTGCTGCTTTTTCTTTAGCTGTGCCCTGTCCCCAGAGGTGGGGTCTACAGAGACAGGCAGGCCTCCTTGAGCTGCTGTGGGCTCCACTCAGTTCGAGCTTCCCAGTGGCTTTGTTTACCTACTTAAGCCTCAGCAATGGCGGGAGCCCCTCCCCCAGCCTCGCTGCTGCCTTGCAGTTAGATGTCAGACTGCTCTGCTACCAATGAGGGAGGCTCCGTGGGCGTGGGACCCTCCTGGCCAGGTGTGGGATATAATCTCCTGGTGGGCCTTTTGCTAAGACCCTTGGTAAATCGCAGTATTGGGGTGGGAGTTACCCGATTTTCCAGGTGTTGTGTGTCTCAGTTCCCCTGGCTAGGAAAAAGGATTCCCTTCCGCCTTGCACTTCCCAGGTGAGGTGATGCCGCGCCCTGCTTCAGCTCTCGCTGGTCAGGCTGCAGCAGCTGACCAGCACTGATTGTCCGGCACTCCCTAGTGAGATGAACCCGGTACCTCAGTTGAAAATGCAGAAATCACCCATCTTCTGTGTTGCTTGCGCTGGGAGCTGGAGACTGGAGCTGTTCCTATTGGGCCATCTTGCTCTGCCCTCCACTATTTTTTTTTTTTTTCCAAAATTTCTTCATGATTTCTAGGCATGCAGTCTTCCAGGTAAACTATAAGGATTTGTTGTTGTTGTGTTTTCTACCAGTTTATCTCAAACTTCTCTTTTTCCTTCCCCAGAAATCCAACTCTCCTGGGATTCTACTAGAATTATATTAGCATTTACTCATGAATTTTGAACTACTAGCATATTAATGATAAAGCTTCCTGTTCAGGAATATGATCTGATTTTAATTGGCTCATTGTGTTCTACGTCATTCAATAAGATTTTATACATATAGATCCCATACCCTTATTATTATACTTATTCATGTGCATTTTATAATTTTATAGTTAATATGAATGAAAAGTATTTTGCTTTCTTCTGCTGCTGAAAGTTCAATACTAACTTAGAAATTGGTTCATTACTTAGAAACTTCCATTACTGATTTTTATTAAATGTTCAAGCAATTTGTCATCTATTTTATTCTATCAGTTTACCTTTTGACAAGAGTATTTTGGTTTTGTATATATACAATATCATCCACAAAAGTTTTATTTATTTTATATTTAAAAATATTATTTTATTTCTTAATTGCAGTTTCTATAAGCTCTGAAGCAATATTGGATAATAATGGTGATGATGGGCACCCCGGATAGTTTTTGAATTTAAATAAAATGGTTTTGGTATCTCTATCTATGGTAATAATTGTTGTTTTAATAAAGTCTTTGTTATATTTAAATAACTCTATTGTTCTTCAATTTGATTATAATTTTAATTAGAAGTTCAAAAATTATATATGTTTTCAACATCTATTGGTATAGTTGGTTCATATCTATTTGTATAGTTAGTATAGTTGGTTCAATAGATGTTGCTTCAATATCTATTGGTATATGTGTTCAACATCTATTGGTATATAGCAGCAAACATTGACAAATGAGATCTAATTAAACTAAAGAAACAATAAACTGTTTCTTCTGTAGAGAAAACAAACAAAACAAAACAAAACAAAACAAAACAAAAAGCTACCACAGAGTAAACATATACTTACATAATGGGAGAAAATTTTTGCAAACTATGCATCCAACAAAAGTCTAACATCCAGAATCTATAAGAAACTTAAACAAATTTACAAGAAACAAAACCAAGCAACCTCATTAAAAAGTGGGTAAAGGACATGAACAGACACTTTTCAAAAGAAGGCGTACATGAGGCCAACAATTTTATGAAATAAAGGTTAACACCACTGATCATTAGAGAAATGCAAATATAAACCACAATGAAATACCATCTCACACCAGTCAGAATGGCTATTACTAAAAGTCAAAAAATAACAGATGCTTTTGAGGTTGCAGAGAAAAAGGAACACTTATACACTGTTGGTGGGAGTGTAAATTAATTCAACCATTGTGGAAGACAGTGTGGCAATTACTCAAAGACCTAAGGACATAATACCATTAGACCCAGCAGTCCCATTACTGGGTATATACCCAAAGGAATAGAAATTGTTCTATTACAAAAACACATGCTTGTGTATATTCATTGCAGCACTATTCACAATAGCAAAGACACGGAATCAACCTAAATGCCCATCAATGACAGATTGGAAAAGAAAATGTGGTACATATATACCATGTAATACTATGCAGTCATAAAAAAAGAACAAGATCACATCCTTTTTAGGGAATGAATGGAGGTGGAGGCCATTATCCTTAGCAGACTAACACAGGAACAGAAAACCAAGTGTATTAGCCTTTTCTCACACTGCTATTAAAGAGATACCTGAGACTGGGTAATTTATAAAGGAAACAGATTTAATTGATTCCAGTTCAACATGGCTGTGGAGGCCTCAGAAAACTTATAATCATGGCAGAAGGGGAAGTAAACACATCCTTTTTCGCATGGCAGCAGGAAGAAGTGCCAAGCATAAGAAGGAAAAGCACCTTATAAAATAATCGGATCTCATGAGAACTCACTCACTATCATGAGAACAGAAGCACAGGGGTAACTGTCTCCATGATTCAATTACCTTACATCAGGTCCCTCCATGACACATGGGGATTATAGGAACTACAACTCAAGATAAGATTTGGGTGGGGATACAGCCAAAGCATATCATCAAGTATCACATGTACTCACTTATACGTGGGAGCTAAATGATGAGAACACATGGACACATGGTCAGGAACAACATGTACTGGGGCATGTCAGAGGGCGAGGGCTGGGAGAGGATCAGATAAAATAACTAGTGAGCACTAGGCTTAATACCTGGGTGACAAAATAATTTGTACAACAAGCCCCATGACACAAATTTACCCATGTCACAAACCTACACATGTGCTCCTGAGCTTAAAGTAAAAGTTAAACAATAAAGAAAATGTAGAGAGATTTGACAAATAGTAGCTAACACTTACACAGTACTTTGGATAGGCACTGTTCTAAACACTTTACATGTAGAATTTGATTTAATCCATACAGCATCTTTGTAAACATGTTTGATGTCCACATTCTGTAAGTGAGAGATGGAAAGCAGAGGGAGGTTAATTTTTCTCAGTACCACACAATTATTAAGTGAAGGAAGTCGGATTTGAACACAGGCTTGTGGCTGTTATTCCTCTTTGTGACAGTAGAAGAGGCCAGGAATGTTCGAGGAAATCTTTCCTCATGGAACTAGGAGTAAAGGGTCACCCTGGTTTTCGCTCCAATAAAAGCATGGGGTTTGATAAAATGGGGGCCTATCATCTCTCAAGGAAAGTGATTAGCAGTGTGCTGTATTTGGACAGTCTCTCATTTTCAAGATGTCACTCCAACATACTAACCACTGTTCTTTTGAGCATTTTCTTGGGATCAGATGTGGACAATAGAGAGCTTATCTCCAAAGTTCTGAAATGGATTAAAATCATGTATTAATTAAACCCAATCTAAGGCCATTTATAACGAAGGTCCAACTTCACTGCATAATCTATTTCTATTCAAGATTTTTTCTGGCCTATAACATAATACGTTAGAGATTCTGTAGTGAGATTAAACAACATTAAGATATTTCAAGATGCCAGTGTCAAGATGCTAATTTTTGTATGCAAAATTGATCCCATTATTAACTTCTCAGAGAGAAATTAAAGTCTAAATATATTAGCCACTTTCATAGTACAAAAAATCAAATTCTGTTACTCTTTTAATCAAAATTCAAAGAAATAAAAGTATAATATTGAATACCTTCAGCTTCTTCAGTTTGGTCCCAGCCAGAATTATTCTTCATGCTGGAGTAGAACTGATTTCTATCAGCAGTTACATTGTTTTTCTCTAGCATAAGTAAAAAATGTTTAATGATCTGAAACGTATTTGTAGGGCCTCTCTTTGTAGAGTTCAAAGAGTTAATAAGAAACAAAATCATTATATCTTTCCAATTAAGGTAAGAAGTGAATAGTTATTTCTAAAGCTGTTATTCCAGGAAAAAAAAAAAAAATGTTTGCAAAACTAAGTGTTTAATGATGCCAAAGACCAGAGAAGAAATTCCTTTTGACTGGAGAAGGTAATTGTTTTGGTTGTAGTCTTGCCAGGATGCCACTCAGACTGTTCCAGGTGTTCTAAATTCTAAATCCATGACTTGTAAATTTAAACTCAATTGGGAGAACTCTCCTAGCAAGAAGTTAATTTTGGTGTCCTGCAATCACATTTCTGAAGGGATAATCAGTTGATGCACTGGCCTCTTGTTTCCAAAAGTGACACGCAATCTACTTATAAAGTTTAGAAGTTTTCAAGGGTGGCAGCTCAGTTGCCAGGTGCATACTCTTGTAAGCACATATTTTCAGTCTTATGCCAGAATGGTTATTTCCAGTGCCTCTTGCCAAGAAACCTACTCGTAACAAAATTTCCTCCTCAAACTGGATGTGTCCAATCCAGTGCCACCCTAAAACCATGAAATAGCAAATTGTTTTTGAGTTTATGGCATTCCTCATGATAAGCCCTCCTACTATTTTCTTGGCCCTACATGCAGAATGGAATTTGGAGCATCTGGTCTAGAGATGTCTGTCAATAACAATTTAAAGCTAAAACATCTCTAGTACTCAGAGACATATGCAGGACTTCACTACCCAGCAATTTAAAAGCAGCAAAGACTGTTTTGTCTGCTATGATCTAAGAGGCCTATTCCTTGCAATGGAACATTTGCCTCAGCCATACTTCCTTAGAAAAAGCTGCACCTGAAGAAGGGTCTGCAGCATCCCAAATCTGGATCCCTATTCTTGCTAAGACCCTGGAGCTTTGAGTCTTTCTGATAGAGTCTGCCTCTACTGAGAGCTGAGTGCCTTGTGGATCCTAGCTGAGGCTCCCATCTTCTTTTCCCCGTTTCAAATCATCTCTCATTGGTCACCCCCCTTGAAGTCTTTCCTTAGATCCGGGGCCTTTGTTTAAATCTCAATAGTGTTTTTTCCCTTGGACAAAAACACAGCCAGTTGCAATTAACTACCACAGTCAAAATACTATGGGATGGGGTTAAACTTTTTAATTTGGTCAATGTCTTAAAACCCATCTGGATCTAAAATTAACCTCTGAAGATTACCAACAAGAGAAGACCAAGGCCCAAACCGCTCGTCTTTAAGCTACTAATTGCTTCTCCAAGTGTATGTTTTGCTACCCCAAATTCTACTCTTTGGTTTTATTTTTTAATATTTCTGGCCTATGTATTTAGGGTTTAGGGTCAATAAAGCCACTTAAAATTATTATTTCACCCCCTCATCCCTGGTAAAAACTGAACAAGTTAGGAGGAAAAAATCAAAATGGAAGCCAAAATAATGTCAGGGACTGGGTTGGCAATTATACCTCTAGGCTGGTTAGCCAAACGCACTACTTGGCAATTCAGAATTTGAGAAATAGACATCCTCTCCCATTCATGGGTTGCACAAAGAAAAGAAAAAAAAGTATTCTCTTTGAGGATAGGCTTATTAACCAAAGAAAAAAGTGAAAATAAGCCAAGAAGTTATAGTTATTCTTCCCAAAGTTACCCTTCAGTTTTCACTTCACTCCCGCTAGGGTAGAATAAATGAAGGACTGAGGAAAGTCTATAAGTATGCTTTCCAAATTTCTGATCTTGGATACCTGGAGTGAGAAATGGCATTTTTCTTTAATAAGTAAGAGTTAAATTAATAACTATTACTACTACTAGTAGGTAATATTATTAATGCATAAACTTGCAACTTAAGGGCATAACTGTGCTACATGGAAAATAAAATGTTACATACAGGAATACTTTTGTTTACTTATGCAAAGGTATATTTGCAGAAATACATTATTTTGCTCCAGGTTCTGTATATTTCTAGCACAGAAAAATCCTTTGATCAATGCATGCAACATATTTGGAACAATTTCTAAATGATGTAGGCAAGACACTATCACAGTTCCTCAAGTGTGGAGATAATGTTTGCCCCTTTTTACTTCTGAATCCCATTTATTTACTGGCAAACTAATGGATTAAACTAATATTATTTTTAAAAACTCTTGTTTATTATGTCCTTTATGAGACTGAAAAAATTGAAAAACATTTTAAGGATGGTGGAAATTTGCCAATAATGGCAGAATACCTACTTTGTGCCAGAGATATTACATATCATAGCCTGTGTTACTCTCATGTTGATATTACTGATTAGATATTATTTTCTCTATTTTGTGGAAAATGCATTTGAGGCCAGAAAGGTCAAATAACATGTCCAGTGTCATATAACACATGGAAGGAAACTATTTGAATGCATGGATATCTGGTTCTCATGCTGTTTTCACGGTAGCCCACCCTCTTTGTCTGTTTGCAACTTAACAACTCAGTCCCATGCCTTATTGGAATTATTAGATTTGTTACCACAGTCATGATGCTACATTTTAAATATAAAATTATATTCACTTATATCTCAAGAAATACCTTGCTAAGTTTCCTTTATTTCCTATAATTTTGTGCTCTGAGGTCACTGGCAGATTTCGAGTTTAAAGGCAGCATTATGCATTTAATTATTTTATTGTATGTTTTGTTCATTTGATTGACTAGGGATTAAGATAAATTTCTTGGGGTGTGGGCAACATTCTGGGGCTCCTTCAAATGATTAAAGTTATTTTAAATTACAGGATTTCTTATTCAAGAGTTATTTTAGGAGTCATTTATCCTGAGTTTTCAAAATCATGTCAACTTTAAATTTAAAAAATATAGAACTAATATATCGGTCCTATATCCATCTTGTTGAAACCTCACTTTCTCCTATGAGATAAGTAATATTGTTCTCTTTGGCAGAGGTGAAACTGAAGCTAAAAGAAGGTAAATGACATTTCCAGAGTCATACACATAAGAAATGGCATTTTAAGACTTGAACTGAGTTTATTATGGCTTCTAGCTTAGTGTTTGTCTCATGACATTAGGCTTCCTCCATGCCACAGGCACAATAGACACATATGGGCTGACAGTCTGACAATATCAACTTCTGCTTCAGGAGAGAACACACTAGCTGGTATTGGACTTAGCCTGTTGATGTAAATAACCATAAAACTGCACACAACATATAAAGTTTCTGTTTTCAGACACTGGGTAACAGGCGACACCAGAATGAGACCCTTGAGAGAAGGAAAACACATGGCATGAGTTCCATGTTATCCTTGGTTTTGTCCTGGGATGCTTTCCAGAATATGGCACAGGGTTGTGAAGCACCATGAAGATTGGCAGTCTCTCTGGGCAGTAGAGATAGAGCTTCCAGTTTGATGATGTTAAAGCAATTGGAATTTGCAAGGCAGAGTGCTGAAGAGGAAGAAGACACAGAAATGAATAAGCAGAAATCTGCATGGAGGTTATCCTTGGGTTCTAGCTGAGGTCTGGGTTGTGTACACTCAAAGGGTAGAATCCATGAAGCATAGCAGAAAGCAACTGTTAGAGTATCTGAAAGCCAAACAGAGGTTTAAAAAGACTTGATAGACTGATTAATGCCCACTTCTGACTAAGATGAAATATGTCCTCGTATAACACCTTTCTCCGAGTTCTCTGGAAAGACAACTATTTAAGTGTGGTTCAACATTCTCACAAAGGTTCATTAATGCATCTGGAATTATTTTTCTTCTAGATTTATTGGACTGGCAATGCATTATTTCAACTTATTTTCATAAATTTCATATTACTTCATTAACATAACCAAAAAGCCTAGGAAGGTAATAGGTTCTTCTTGAAGACGCCCCCCCCCACCCCCCCCGCCACAAAAAGTAGGGCATCTATTTTGCTGGAGCGTCTTCTGTTCAACAGACCTCCCATGGTGATTATGACTACAGATTTTAGTGTAAATAATAATTACCAAAATATTTAGTTAGTAGACTATTAAAGAATCATTTGCATAATTGGTGGTAGATAAAGTTTTCTTTTGGTTCCTTTCTCATTTTCAGGTTTGCTTGAAGAAAATGAAGAAATCATGAAATGTATTAAAATGAAAACTCAAAATGCATTTATATTTTAAAACCTCTGTACTTTGAGCTATATTTTTCATAGGTGAATATAACACTTATTTCTTGAAGTATTTACCATAGGAAACCAGGGTCTTGAGTTGAATTCTCACTCAACAATCATGGAGAAAACTGTGAAGTCAACTCACAGCACTTCATTTCTTTGGGCTCTGGTTTGCTGATTTATGACATGGAGTTAGGAGTAGTCATTTGATGCACTCATATGTATCTTCCATGATTCATATATTGAGTACTGCTGCTGTACTTGCTATCTCAAATTCACACTCTAGAATCATGGAGATTATCATCCATCTATCATTGTTGCCTTTTTTATTTATGCCATTTACAAGGCAGAATTGCAACTATGGCTTAACCTGAATATTGCAGAAAAACATAATGGCCATCCATTTTCTCAAGAGTCCTTGAAAACAAGATGAAAGAACGATGTTGTCTTTCAATTGTTCATGTGAAAAAAAAGGACTTACAGATGTAGAAAAATTGCATTCCCTAAACTACTCTCTAATAGAGTTGAAGACAAGAAGATTGTGCCCTTTAGAGAGAGAGGAAGGTGCTCTTGAAAGGGACTTAGATCTGATGGTATTGAATATGCTTCTGTTGCTCATCATCTTTGATGTTCGGCCTCTAAAGACTTTTTGTTTGTCTTATGTAAGGAAATAAAAATACAATTTTTTGGGATGTCATCAGCAGTTTTTTTCCCCTCAAACTTATTTGTGGGAAGGCGCTAAGAAAGCCTGAGAGTTTTAAAATTTCTGGAGCCCAGAAGAAAGTCATTAGAGGTATAATTATCACATTGCCATCTTTCATTTCCATCTCTGATTCTACTATTTTTTCATCTCAATGATGTATTTTCTGTTTTCTCAAAGAGTAATGAATGAGCAGTGAGTAAATCTGAGACTGCAGAATACACAATGAAGAAAACAAGTGAAGAAAACCTTGATGGGGGCAAGCAAAGCTAAAATGCCTAGAAAAAAGGAAAATCTGTATGCAGAAAAATTATAAATCAGATAGGTCAATGCAAAGTATTGAAATAGTCCCATGAAAAGTATGGCATGAGTAGCCCTAGCTGCCACAAAACACCCATGAAAAGAACTAGGAATGACAATGAGGTGAGCACATTATTTAATATTAATACTTGTAGTGTCAATGATATAACAGACACCCTACTATTTAACCTTCACGTTGTTGCTGAACACAAAAGGGATGAGAAGGGTCATCATTTTCTGCTTGGTGTTGACTGGTCTCACTCAGGCTTATTAAGCATAGCTTTATCCTCTCAGGAGACAGGTTATATACCTGGCCTGAATTAGAAAAGTTAGCAAGTGAAATGAGATTTCCCCTAAGCCCCTAACAGTGTTCTTTGGAATATATTTCAAAGCTTATCCTTTAATATAGTAGTATTCCTTTCTCTACAGCTTTATTACGTTTACTTTTCAATTGAATGAAATCCCCATAGTCAGCACAGAGGCATATAATGAAACAGTATCTGACTACCTCATGAAGAAACCTATGGGTGCCCACACACACATGCACACACACCCACATACACACACACACAAACACACACACGCAGACATACGTTCTCTCTCTCTCCCCACCATCCTCCCCACCACCATCCTCTCTCATATACATACATACAAATACTCTCTATATATTGCCAAGAATTCACCTGGGAAACAGAGGAAAGAAGAATCAGATCCAAGCCTACAATTCTGGCAGAGTTAGACCTCAGTTGCATATACCCTATTATTCTTAGTGAAGTTCAACTTACAAAACATTTAGGTATCCACCATTATTCATAGATTTCCTTCAACTAGAACAACACTCTTCACCTTCTCAATCCTATTCATCTTCAGAAACTAAGATTTTTTGTAACCCCTGAAAGTTCTAGACCATCCTAGACATAAAGATATATATCCTTTCTAAATTTATAGTCATTTCTAATCAAAATTGATCATTTGCAAATATACCAGGCACTTCTTGTGATACCTGTGGAATTCTCTTTGAAATGCTATTCTAGTTCATTTTAATTTTTATAAATTAGGACTTATTTGGTTCTTCCTGTGTATATTAGTATTTGAATAAGACTCACTGCTATAAACCAACCATCATGTCATGAGTAATAGCTCCAGAAAAGTGGTTTCTAATGCTTCATGTGGTTATGAACTTTTACATTTTCACTAAGGCAGCAAACAGAAAAAAAGAAAATACTAAGTGCAGGAAAAGGGACTGAAGCAAAGAATAAAGGCATACTCTTGAAAAAATTCAAATATCATATAAAGGTAGAACTCAGGAAAGTAGAGTTCCAAGTTGAGAATGTATGAAGGCAACAGAATTAATAATGGGTTCCAGAGAGAGATATTGAGCCTTAGTGAGAACCTAGCAGGGAAACAGGGATGCAAGTGCACAATAGCTCTGAAAGCAGGGCTGGGACTAAAGTATCTCTGCCCACTAGAGATGGTAGGTGATGGGATATGTAAAACACAGATATGTAAAACCTTGAGAGTTAGCAAAACGTCCAGTTTACAACAGGTAATCTCTTGAGTTGATGTTTGGGACTTTTTTCCCCTACTAATCTTTCTTCCACACAATGTTAAGACCATTTGCAAAAAGGAATTGGTTTTTTTACTCAAATGCCATATTTCCCAGATATACATAATGCAAACTCTGGCTTACACAATGGGATTTTCCTCAAATAACTAATTTGAGTTTTTAGCATGGAAGTACATGTATTTGAAAGTTATGGTTCCATAGAGTTATGCCTTGTCTACAACTTGATGGTGTAATCCTTGAGGTCAGCAACTGTTTTCACTCATCTTTGTATTCTCATAAAATCTATTACAATATTTTCCATGGAGTAGATATTCAACTACTGATGAATTTGTCCTTCTCAATCATGCATATTTACTATATAATGTTATGAATATTCAAATACTCTTTTCTAAATGATGTAACTTTATCCAGTTAATAAAAAAACATTAAAAGCACATTCACATCATTAATGTATCTTGGGTTCAATGAAAAGTCAGGTGGGCAAAACTGATAATACATTAAAAACTCCTTTTTCACCATTATTTCAGAGCTATGTATGGAGCTGCCTTTGAAAACATTTGTACTTCTTATTTAGATGAGCTATGTGACATGCAGAGAAAGATGAAAAACAATCTCTGTGTGAAGTCGCATATGGGGGGTTAGTTCTAGATTTACCAGCTACTAATTTTCCTTTGAGCGATTATATTTGTTCTTTGATTACACATAACCTTACTGATTTCAAAGCAAAAGAGCAGGAGGAGATGAAAATACTTGAATCACACAACAGCCTCAGGTGGTGCCTTTGGAACTGAGGAGCTGACATTCCATTTCCAAGTCTCAAAATATAAGAGACATAACTGGACTGAGCAAATGTAATGCAACAGCAAAAGCCCTTGGCAAATCTGAGCCAAATATCAAGTAGAGGGCACTATTCGTGTGTATAGGAACCCATGCAACCCAGACAAGGAGCATTACTGGATGAACTAGTAGCTCCTTGACTTACTCTTTCCTGGGGAAAGTTTGATACTGTCACACAGGAAGTACCATGGTGGCAATGCCTCCAAACCATGGAAAGCTCTTTCTCAAACAAGAGGAGACTGTTCTTTCAAAAAGGTGATTATGAGTCTTGCCTCTTATTGACTTAATAAAGAATTATATTCTAATTAATACAGAGTGGCTGGTAATAGACACAGAGCCTTCTAACAAAAGACGGAAAGTTGCAGAGGATACTAGAGAAAACAAAGTCTCCCTTTGGAATTAACAAATAAATATTAAATACTTAATGTCTGATATGGAGAAAGTACATAAGCTTAATATATTAAATTATTTTATCCTATAAATATATTATTTATTTTTGGCTCTTACACTACTTTACATTTATTGAGTGATTACTGTATGCCAAGTACAGAGTTGAATGTTTCACAATCTTATTGCTTTTAAGCCTCATAATAAGGATGATCATAAAGAATATGTACAGTTAATCTCATTTTTTTTTTAAAAGGTGAACTGGATCTTGAAGAATTTAGGTAAGTCACTCACGATAACACAACTAGTGATTTCAAGACTGGGACTTGGAGCCAATCCTGACTAACTTCAAATCGTATGCTTGTAATTATTAATCTGAAAGATTCCTGAAGGAAGAAGACATTCAGCATAGAGAGCAGATGTCTGTAGCCAAACTATGCATTAAGAAGAAAATTCAGAGAGGACAACATTTGTTTCTTGATAATGTTGGATTAGAGACCATTGTTAGGAATCAGAAATTATGTTTTACCCCCTTTTCAGTAATTATACGTACATAGTGTTTCAATTAGACACACCCAATTCCAAGGAGTCTCAATTTAGTTTCAGTTATTCTCAAAAAATTCATTATAGATTTGTGAGTTAAAAGAGGCCTACCAGATGTTGTATAAGAATACTTAGGCCAGGGGATAAAGATTTTAGTACCCAGAGAAGATAAAATTAATTAACAGTTAACGACAACCTGTGCAGAATACTACATTCTTAACAAGGCTTTTTTATTTTCTTTCCCCTGGGAGTGCTCTGAGCTATACCTCGTAATGTGAGCAGTCAGCTAATAGCATTATTAACAATGGCTTCTGTGTTTTCTAGTTCACAGAAATTCAATTAATAAGTAATTCCACATCTTTGCCCCCTTGTGTAAACAAATTGCCTTCACTTGGCTAAACTTATGGCTGGTGGACCCACAGTGTAAAAGTATCTTGACATTGGTAAATTGTATTAAAGTTTTCCAGTCTTTTTCCCAATCCTTTGCTGAAAACATTGCATTCATGCATTAATTCATGTATTCATTCATTTAGTCATTTCACAAAAGTATGTAGAATGCCTTCTCTATGCCAGGCATATTTTACATGCTAACAAAGAAATGATGTGCACACAGGTAAATTTCTTGTGCCTATGTGCAAATACATAAACATAATGCCAGTAATAAGCTGAGTAAGAAGAGAGAGTGTACCTGGTAGATGTGGGTGGAATTTAAAATAGGGTGTTCAGATAAGACTTTGCTGGGGAGGTGCCACTTAAGCAACACCACAATTAAAACAGTGGTGCCAGGGAACACACTTGTGAGGTAAGAACACTCTAGACTAAGTAAAAAGGGGAGACACCCTGAAGTGGAGGCCTGCTGAGTATGTTTAAGCAAGGTTTAGGGAGGAATTTAGAGTTTTGGAACAAAGTGAGAAATAAGGAATGAAGTCAGAATAACAACTAGGGGCCAGATCATATGAAGGCTTTCATGCTGTGGCTTTTGTTCTTAGTGACAAGAAGTCACTGGGAGTTTTCAGTAGGCTATGGCAAGATTTGAAGTATGTTTTAAAATTTATGTTTTTATTATGTACAACAGATTGTACTTCCTATAGATAAGGTCACATAACTCTGAAGTTAAAAAAAAAAAAAATAACAGAAACATTATTTGCCCTTTAGAAGAGTGTTAGTGTAATTCTTGAGTAGAATTATATCATTGTCATTTGCTCCATTGTTAACTTGTTTTTCTTTCAAATTTATTGAATGTAATATCTATAAAGAAACATACATAAATCAAAAATACACAGCTTAATGAATTATCACAAGGTGAAGAATGTTCATAGTGATTATCTAAGCCAGGAAACAGAGTTGTGACCTGTCTCATGTTATACACCTTCCCTCCTCCCGTATGAACCACTAACTTCCTTCTGAAATCATAGATTAGATGTGTCTAAATTTCCGTTTTTTATAGGTACTTCAGTCATATTGAATTAGGGGTTCACTCTACTCCAATGTGGTTTCATCTTAAGTAATTATATCTGAAATAATCCTATTTTCAAGTTTGCATTTTGAGGTACTAAAGTTAGGACTTCGACATATGAATTTTTGAGGGACACAATTCAACCTATAACATATCCGATAAAAGTTGGATTATTTTCTGAAGCACTTCCATTAGCATTTATTACAGGTATAACCTATTGGTGATGAAATTATCTCACCTATAATTTATCCAAAACTATCATTGTTTCACTTTCATTTTTGAAGTATGTATAATTTTGTTGATGCCTTCCTTCTTTTGTCATTCAGCAATTTAAAAAATGACCTTCCATTATGTTTTGGTCTTCATCGTTATGATGAGAAATCAGCCTTTTTTTCTAGTCATGATTTCCCTGAATATAATGTGTCTTTATTTTTTCCTTCTGTATAGTTTTTAGATTTTCCATTTGTTGTTGCTTTCCAGTAGGATAATCACAGTGTACCCAGGTGTTGTTTCCCTTATATGTATTCATTTTAGCATTTGCTCTACTGCTTGGATTTGTGCATTGATGTTTCTCACCACATGCTGTAGCTTAAGTGTGTCCCTCAAAGTTCATATGTTGAAAACATGATTCCCAATGAGGAGGTGTTGGGAGGTGAGGCTTAAAGGAATGAGTGTGGGTCATGGGGGCATGGCTTTCATGAATGGATTAACGCTGCTATTATGGGAGTGGTTTGTTATCGTAAGAGTGGGTTCCTAGTAAAAGGAAAAGTTTGACCCCCTCTTGCATGCTCGCTCTCTCTCTCTCTTTTCTCTCTTTGCACTTTTGACTTTCTGCCATGGGATTTATCAGCACAAAGACCCTCACCAGATGTGGGTCCCTTTCTTTCTGAAGAATTTCAGAAGCTTATTGCTTACAGGAAACTAAAATAGAACCAAATGTAAGACTTGGAAATAAAAAACTATGAATAAATAAATAAAATTTGAAAATATAAATAAAACTTATTTTAACTTTGACAGTACATTATTTATAAGACAAGAAAAGATCTGTGAAATTAAGTACATTTGAAAATAAATTATTCACACTGAAGCATAAGTAGAAAACTGATTTCAAAAAGTGAACACAGTCTCAGTGCGCTACGAACAGTAACAAGGAGTTTAACATCTAAATTTTTTACAAGTTCAGTAATTTTTGATTGTGTTCTGGACATTGTTATTGATACATTTTAAGGAGTTTATGTTATATTGTGCTATTTTAAAGGTTTTTGAATTTTGTATGACAATCAATTAAATTCTCTTGATCCTGTTCGGCTTGATTTTAGGTTTTATTAGGGTAAACATAATTCTAAGTTGTGGCTTTAATTCTAGGATATGGCTCTTTCACCTAAATCATGACTTTTTGAGGTTCAGCTGCATGTCCAAGGTGCTCAGTGCAGACTTTCACTCTGGGTTGAGTAGAACTCCAGTGTTTCCAGGCATGGTGAACTCCAATATTTTCAGACACTGCATGACCTTTTTAAACCTCGGTTTGGCTTTCAGATGCTCAACAGTTGCTTTCTGCTATGCTTCATGGATTCCACTCTCTGAGTATACACAACCCATACTTCAGTTAGAACTCTAGGATAACCTCCATGTGAATTTCTGCTTATCCCTTTCTGGAGCTTCTTCCTCTTCTGCACTTTGCCCTGCAAATTCCAATTGCTTTAACATCTTCAAACTGAAAGCTCTACCGCTACTACCCAGATAAATTGCCAATCTTCATGGTGCTTCACTTCCCCTTGCCATGTTCTGGAAAGTGTCCCAGGATAAAACCAAGGATAACATGGAGCTCATACTATGTGTTGTCCTTCTCTCAAGGGTCTCATTCTGGTCTTGCCTATTACCCAGTGTCTGAAAACAGAAGGCTTATATATTACGTGCAGTTGCATAGTTATTTATATCAATAGGCTAAGTCCAATACCAGCTAGTGTGTTCTTTCCCAAACCAGAAGTTGATATTGTCAGATTGTTAATTTTGGCAATTCTGGTTTATGTGCAGTGCTTTCCATTATTGTTTCAGTAGCATTTCTCTCATTACTAATGACGTTATAATGCTTATTTCCCATTTAGATAATCAAGTGACTCTTTTATTTATTTATTGAGCTGCCTGAAATTTTCTTCTTGATTTACAGAAGTTCTCTCTCATTTATTCTGAGGCAAATATTTTCTCCAGCAATATAGAAGCCCTTTCACTCTTTCCATTCTCTCTTTTTTTTGTTGCTAACTTCTAACTTAGAACTCATGACATCTATTCCCTTTCTTACTTTTCAGGTTCTTGGCTTGTTTTAGATCAAAATTATGCTGGATTCATTTTATTTAATGAATAAAGTTGGAAGTTATTTTCTTTTCTTCTGTTCTCTGGGAGAGTTTATGTGTATAAATCCATGTACATTATTTTTAAAACATTTGATAGAATTTTCGGGTAAAACTACCTGGGCCTGGAGTTTTCTTTGCAGAATAATTTTAAATTATAGATTTGACTTTTATTTTTTAGTAGTTAGGGGACTATTCAGATTTTTCTCTTTTATTCATTTGTGTATTATGGTAATTTTATATATGAATATGTTAATTTAACATACATTTTCCAATTCATTTTTATTAACATCACCTTTTGACCTTTTAGGTGTCTATAGAATCTATAAAGTTACATCATTTTTATTCTTAATATTATTTAGGTTAAGACTCTATTTGTCTTGATAAATCTTACAAGAGATTTAATAGCGTATTTGTATTTTCAAAGAATCTTAGTTTTGGTGTTGTAGACACATCTCCATTGTATCTTTATTTTCTATTTTATAAATTTATCTTCTTATCTTTATTGCCATCTTTCTTCTACATTCTTTTGTTTAAAGTTTTAATGCCAAATGCTCTGTTTTCTTTCCCTCTTATTCCTAATATTCCAAAGATAAGGTACTTTTTGATCCTGAACCCGAACCTAAGATGTCTACCACAGCCTCTAATTCTTAGTTGGTGCTGGACTACAGTTTTTGACTTTGCTGTACATGAATCTGTTAAATATTTTGTTTGGCTTCTCAGCTTCTCAGTAATCTGTGTAATTGGCATTTGCCTTTAGGGATAATATGTCTTCAACTTCTCAATTTCTTTGCATAGTCTTCCCTTCTCTCCAAGACCTTGGCCTTGTAATTTCTCTCTGCCTTGAGAGTTCTTTGGTATAGCAAAACAGATTTGTTTTTTGTTCCAGCTTTTTCTAGGTCTTCTCAGCAAGAATATAGAAATAAACAAATGGATTTACCTTTATGAAACACATTTTGATAAAGTTTTGACCAGTTTTAAGACAGATAATATTCTAAATGTCTTGAATTTACTGTAACTGTTATTACCAATTTAACATTTTATAGAATATTTTAAGTGGAAACTCTTGTATTGACAATAAATTAGCTTTTCATAACATTTAAAACTGAATAATTAATTGTAAAGACTCATTTTCACTAATGTAATTCTGGAAAATTTTCAAAAAATTACATTTAGGATTTCTAAATGCTGATTTAAANACAGATAATATTCTAAATGTCTTGAATTTACTGTAACTGTTATTACCAATTTAACATTTTATAGAATATTTTTAAGTGGAAACTCTTGTATTGACAATAAATTAGCTTTTCATAACATTTAAAACTGAATAATTAATTGTAAAGACTCATTTTCACTAATGTAATTCTGGAAAATTTTCAAAAAATTACATTTAGGATTTCTAAATGCTGATTTAAAAATTATGTTTATTTGAAAAGAAACTTAGACTCTAACCATAGTTTCTGCAAAAATATTTTTATAGTTCAGAAACAAATGCTCACTTTGTCAACACACATACTAAACTTGAAATAATACAGAGAAGATTAGCATGGCCCTCTTCAAGAATGACAAGCAAATTCATGAGACATTTCATGTTTTTTAAGTCCTCAAAGCAATGGCATCAAAAACAAAAAGGGAGACTAATTAAACTTAACTTCTGCACCGCAAAAGAAGTTATCAACAGAGTAAACAGACAACCTACAGAATAGGAGAAAATATTTAAAAACTATGCATTCAGCAAAGGTCTAATAGCCAGAATCTATAAGGAACTTAAACAAAATAATAATCAAAAAACAGATGACCTCATTAAAAATGGGCAAAAAACATGGACAGACACACAAGCAGTCAACAAAAAAGAAAAAATGCTACACATCACTAACCATCAGAGAAATGCAAATCAAAACCACAGTGAGATACCATCTCACACCACTCAAAATGATTATTACTAAAAAGCCAAGAAATGACAGTTTCTGGTGAGGTTGCTAAGAAAAGAGAAGGCTTATACATTGTTGATGGGAATGTAAATTAGTACAGCTACTGTGGAAAGCAGTTTGGAGATTTCTCAAATAATTTCAAACAAAACTACTGATATGGTTAAACTTTCTGTCCCTACCCAAATCTCATTTTGAGTTGTGATCCCCATAATCCCCACATGTCAAGGGCAGGACCTTGTGGGAAGGGATTGGATCATGGGGGTGGTTTATCCCATGCGGTTCTCATGACAGTGAGTTCTCACAAAATCTGATGGTTTATTACTATTACTTTGAGATGGAGTGTTGCTCAGTTGCCACCTGGGGTGCAGTGGCACCATCTCAGCTCACTGCAGCTTCCGCCTTCCAGGTCTAAGCAATTCTTCTGCCTCAGCCTCCAGAGTAGCTGGGATTACAGGCATGTGCCACCACGCCCTGCTAATTTTTATACTTTTAGTAGAGACAAGGTTTCACCATGTTGGCCAGACTGGTCTTGAACTCCTTACCTCAGATGATCCACCTGCCTTGGCCTCCCAAACTGCTGGGATTACAGGCATGAGCCACTGTTTCCATCCGATCTGATGGTTTCATAAGGAGCTCTTCCCACTTCACTTATTAACACATCTTCCCGCTGCCATGTGAAGAAGTTCCATGCCTACTTCCCCTCCCACCATGATTGTAAATTTCCTGAGGCCTCCCCAGCAATGCAGAACTGTGAGTCAAGTAAACCTCTTTTCTTTATAAATTACCAAGTCTCAGGCAGTTCTTTATGGAAGTATGAAAATGAACAAATACAACTACCATTTGACCCAGCAATCTCAATACTGGGTATACACCCAAAGGAATATAAATTATTCTACCATAAAGACATGCACATATGTTCATTGTAGCACTATTCACAATAACAAAGACAAGGAGTCACGGTGGATTGAATAAAGGAAATGTGGTACATACACACCAGGAAATACTACACAGTCATTAAAAAAGAATGAAATCCTGTCCTTTACAAGTAAAATGAATGAATCTAGAAGCCATTTTCCTAGGTAAAGAAACACAAAAAAAGAAACAAAAAACTAAATACCACACATTCTCACTTATAAATGGTAGCTAAACATTGGGTTCTCATGGATATAAAGATGGCACCAACAGATACTGGAGACTGCTAGACAGAGGAGGGAGGTGTGAGTGGGAATCATTGAAAAACTACCTATTGAGTACTATGCTACCAGGGTGATGGGATACATCATACTGTCAACCTCAATGTCATTCAATATACCCATGTAAAAAACCTGTACGTGTACCCTCTGAATCTAAAATAATATTTGAAAGTATGTTTAAAAAGAAATAAATATATACTATAAATCAATATAACTTGATGAAACTAAATTCTTTTATACCAATTTAATACCTGAGAAAATATTTTAGAGAGATCACTTACACAGAGATGAAATTAATTTTAAGATTATTTCATTTTTATTATCATTCTTTTCTAACTTCAAAACTGAGGTTAAGAGAGAATAAGTGACTTCCATGTGTCACACGACAAATAAATAACAGAGGCAGAACATGCCTCTTTTGACTGCTTCAAACATTCTTAAGTCTCTCATTACTTTCCCACACCTTTAATGCTATGCTCCTGGCTAGTCATTATGCTTTCCCAGCCCCGTAGTTGATAATGACATTTGTTGAAAGTTAAAGCAATGATTATTTTCTGAACTTCTTCACTTCCTGACTTCACAGTCTGATCTGTTAAGCATCATTCATATTTCAGGTTTTGCTATTTTTTTCAAAACCAAACAGACAAACAAATAACAAATAACTTAAATCAATAAGTCAATATATTAAAATTAGGGAATGGATTCCTGCTTTGGCTGAAAGGCTGAACAAATTATTTCACAATTACATTCCAAGTTCAATACTAGGTAATAACTCTCTTCAAAATGTTTAATTTAAAACAACTTGAAAATAATTTAAAATATTGTATGTGATTTTATTCAAAATATGTAGTATTAATGTTCAAACTACATTTATACCTTTTTAAAAAAAATTTGTGTAAGCACACCATAAATCTTTATGACTGTCTTTTCTTTCTAGTTGCCTCTTACTTTTCTTTTGTTAAATATGTATATTTTGTTTTGCTATAAATAGTCTATCTTTTGAGCCCAGCCAGTATGGCATCTGATTATGGCCTTGACATCAATCAGCAGTGCACTTCTCTGAAGGAAATGGTGTAGTCTATGCGTAATTCATATTTTCTTTGTGGTGCATGAGTGCCTATACAGTAATTAAAGCAAGCAGCTAGTGAAATCATGGGTTATTAGGAGGAAATGCTTGTGATTAGAATAAAAGATGATTGTTGCATTAATATTTCAGATGGCAGAGTCTGTATGAAGAGAAGCTATTTCTGAAAGGACTTGGGGATTCTGCCCTTGGGGTGCATGTGCTAATTCCAAACCCTGTAACTAAAAACCTACCTACATTAATCCAAATAAGCCTGACTACTTGAGATTCACTGGAAGTACAGAGAAATAAATTGTAGAGTATAATAGAGAAGAGGAGAGTGAAATCAATAAATACTGAGCACTCCCATCTATATGTAAAGCAACATGCTAGTTGCTACAGGTTAGAGACAGAGATGTAGAATTCTCTGCCTGACCTCAGAGAGCTTCTATTAGCTGGGGAAACAAGACCATGTACGTGGTTGTATTTGAATATCACAATATAATACTGTGTTAATTTTCTATTGCTGCTGTAACAAGTTACCACCAACACAGTGGCCTAAAACAACTCAAGTTATGATCTTACAGTTACATAGCTTTGAAGCCTCACACAGCTCTCACTAGGCTAAAATCAAGATGTCTGTAGGGCTGTGTTTCTTTTTGGAAGCTCTAGGGGAGAATTCATTCCCTTGCTTTTTCCAGTTTCCACAGGCTATCCACATTATTTTCCTAGAGTTTCTGAACCTTGCTCATATCTATAGAGACCCTTTTGACATGGAATGTAATCTATTCACAAGTTCTGGAAATTAGGGCATGGATATTTTGGTGGGGGTGCATTATTCAGCCTACCATAAATACTGAAAAGATAACTTAAAAATAAAGTTTAAATTAAGATTTAGAGAAAGGGAGAGAGGGAGATCATCGTGAGCAAAATGCTAAGATAAAGGTTTATCAAGATAAGTTCATCTTTGAAAAGTAGACTATTTGCTTCTAGATATTTTCTTCTCCTTTTGAATGAATTTTACTTCTAGAAAATCAATTACTTCAATATTTTATAAGTTATTACCATGGGTAGTAACATTATTTATATTATCTCAATTTATCCTCAAAATAACACTATTAGAGACATATTAATGTTATCCCTGTTTATTTAGATGAAGAAAAACTAGGTTAAGTAAATTGCCCCAAATCACATACCTTGTACATTCAGAAATTAAAATTCAACCTCACATAATTGACACCTGTGCCCACAAACTTAACCACCATAATCTGTCCATCTTATTTTACATTTTCCTTCAAATTTCTAATATTTTGTTGGAGTATTTTTAATCAGGTTTTTATAAGAGGTATATATTTCTTCTAACACTTTATATTTTGCCACTCTTAGATGTTATTTTCAAATATACCTATTTCTCCTTTCATGTTTATAATATTCTTACTAATTTTTTTCAAAATTTATTTTTCTTTTAATATCTGATCTTGAATAGTTAATTATTTTCTTCAAAAACCTGTAAGGTATGAAGTTAATTTCAGAGTTAATTATGATTTGGCCAAATCTCACAAATATTAAAAGGCAGTGTTTTTATTTTAATTATTTTAAGATAGTTTATAATTGAATTTATGAAGTTTTCCTTCATGATTATTCCTGATTACTACAGAAAACTAAAAATCAAGAAAGCTAAAAGAAAATAAACAATCTTCTATCTGGAGATCTAGAGATCTTAAAAATTTGGCTAGTTGTTTGAATAGCAGCTTTTAGGATTTTGGGGGGAAGAGGATGTGTATTTACAAAATAAGATCACAGTGAACCTGTTTTAACATTTCACTTTTCTTGCAGAAATATATGAAGGATATGTTACTATGTTAACAAAACTATCTTTTGAGTCATCATTTTGCTAATTGTATAGAAGGCTTTTGATGTGGATGTTATTTTAACTAATTCTCTATAGTGAGACTATGTTTTTCCAACTTTGTATTGCTATAAACAACAAAGGAATGAACATTTATATACTTGTAGCTCTATGAATCTATTAATCCATCATCTATTCATTCTCTTCTTGTATCTATTATTATTTGTCTTTCTATTTGATTACATCATTTGTAAGGTAACATACTGTATTGTTAAGTTTTGGCCTCAGATTTCCTGGAATTGAATCTCTTCTCCAGCACTCAGATTTTCTGATTCAACTCAGAAAATGTTTAAAAGATGACTTCTCCTAAAATAAGCTTCTCATTTTTAAAAAAAACAACATTAGAGTTAAGGTGTTTTTTTATTTCATGATTTTAGACATTGAATCAGAAGAGCAGTTTTAAGGTAATATTTTGTTCAACAGAGAAGGAAGAGATGTAATACTTTACCACATTAGAAATAATAGAAAAAGTAGTAAAATGAAAATCTAGACATAGTTTATTAATATTCAATGTATCTCTCTAATTGTTCTGTTGTTTCCAACCCAGTTAGTGCCCATATTGTACTATGTGTATAATGCCATCTTATGGAGGCATTTCAACTCTCTTTGTACAAGCATTAGGAAAATTTTAATTAAAATTAAAGCTGTACTTCAATTAATAAAAGCATTGCATTAATAAAGGCTGCTTGTATTAAAGAAGGGCAAAAATAACATCTGTCTTTATTTTATTAATGCTATTAATATACTCAGCCATTGAATATAGTCCAAGTGAATATTGTCTGCTGGCTAACTCTCCTCTCAAGAACAGATATAAAATTTCTGTAGATAGAAGATGTTTTAGAGAAATCACCTATAACTCAAAGTTTATGCCATGAGTCCTACCTAGTAATCTGAATAAACATTTCTTGAATTGAACATAATTTATTGACAGGTGGTTGGGTCTATTGTTGTGGGTGACCTGTGGACAACTTCTGGAGACAGAGTGATTCACTGACATTGGGCAGGCTGTGATTCTAAACATAGTTATGTTCATATGTAGTTCTCATCAATATCAGCATCAGCTAAAAAAATACAAAGTCTTTGTGGTTGAGTTATTCTCTAATTCAATTTTACTTAACTAAACTTAAAAAAGAAAAATGCTGTGAAATGAAAGACATTTGAGGAGAAAGAGTATAAGCAAAGAGTATAAAAGGAAATCCCAAGTTTGTTTCCTAAATAATACAGCTGAGCCTTGAGTATAGACCTAATACTTTTCTGTGTCATCATCTTTCTTATGTTAACTTTGGACCAGTGAGCTACATCTATTTTATTTCTGAGTTGTGATGTTTAATATTGAGTGTCAACTGACTGGATTGAAGGGTGCAAAGTGTTGATCCTGGGTATTTCTGTGAGGGTGTGGCCAAAGGAGGTTAACGTTTGAGTCAGTGGACTGGGAAAGGCAGACCCACCCTCAATCTTGGTGGGTACCATCTAATAAATCAGCTGTCAGTGTGGCCAGAATAAAAGCAGGCTGTGGAAAGATTAGACTAAGTTTTCTGGCCTCCGTCTTTCCCCCATGCTGAATGCTTCCTGCACTCTAACATTGGACTTGAAGTTCTTCAGTTTTTGGACTCTTGATCCTACACCAGTGGTTTGCCAGGGGCTCTTGGGCTTTTGGCCACAGACTGAAGGCTGCACTGTTGGCTTCCCATCTTTTCTGGTTTTGGGAATCAGGCTGGCTTCCTTGCTCCTCAGCTTGTAGACAGCCTATTGTGGGACTTCACCTTGTGATTCTGTGAATCAATACTCCTTAGTAAACTTCCTTTCATATATACATTTATCCTATTAGTCCTGTCCCTCTAGAGAACCTTGATTAATGCAGATTTTGGTGCCAGGATTGGTTCTAGAGGAAGAGAATTTTGAGGATGTAGATTTTTAGTTGTTTGGGGGGATTCTGGAGTTGGCTGCTTAATATGATTAGACCCCAAAAGGCTAAGGACTCTACTTCTAATAGTGTGGAGAACACTGATAGTTTTTGGGGTGAACTGGTTAGAGAGTTATGCAAAATAAATGCATTTGATACTCCTGATTCACCACCCTTGAGAGGCAAGGAGTTTAGCGACTATACATATCTTTGACCATATGCAGAGAACCAAGGAATATAATGAAGTTGTTTGGTTGCTCCTAAGTTCAGTGGACAAAGAGAAGAAAGAAAATGATGAACTTAGAGATTCTGTCTCTCAGTTCCCGAAGCACATACTGAGCCTCAAATCTTCTAAGACTGCCCTGAGTAAGAATCTTATCTTCTGTGGAGAAGGGGCTGAAATTGTGGAAAATCAGACACAGGCTCTTATTGTGCAAGTGGCTGACCTGCAACAAAAGATGTATGTATAGCTTCGCCAGGTGTCCACTGTTAAAGTGAGACCATTGATCGGAAAAGAATGGGACCCTGCAACTTGGAGTGGGGCCCTGTGAGAGGACCCTGATGAGGCTGGGGGCACTGAGGTCCTAAATTCTGATGAGCCTTTTTTTTTTTTTTTTTTTTTTTTGCCAGAGGAAACAGCCTCCCCACCGCAAGTGGTAGAACATCCCCTTCATCACCCATGCTGCCATCAGCTTTCCCACATTTGTCTGAGGAGATTAACCATGCACTGCCTAGGGCAACAGTGATGGCCTCCTCTGAGGCACTTGACAGGCAAGACAACGCTAATTCTCCTCAGGAACCACCCCCAACACCTCTGTCTGCTTCTAGACCTATAACTAGACTCAAGTCCCAGCAGGGTCCTAGAGGTGAGGCTTAGAGTGTGTCCCACAAGGAGATGCACTATACTCTGAAAGAACTGCTTGAGTTTACTAACTTATATAAGCAAAAATCTGGAGGGAAGGCATTGGAATGGATATTTAGGGTATGGGATAATGGTGGAAGGAACATAAAGTTGGATCAGGCTGAATTTATTGATACAGCCCCACTAAGTAAGGACTCTGCATTTAATGTTGCGGTTTGGGGAGTTAGAAAAGGTTATAATAGTTTATTATTATTATTATTATTATTATACTATAAGTTCTAGGGTACATGTGCATAATGTGTAGGTTTGTTACAGATGTATACTTGTGCCATGTTGGTGTGCTGCACCCATCAACTCGTCAGCACCCCTCAATTCATCATTTGTATCAGGTATAACTCCCAGTGCAATCCCTCCCCCCTCCCCATGATAGGCCCCCATGTGTGATGTTCCCCTTCCCGAGTCCAGGTGA
>NW_016809574.1:493694-505904 GCF_001698545.2 Rhinopithecus bieti | reverse complement strand
AAATACTGGCAAACCGGATTCAGCAGCACATCAAAAAGCTTATCCACCATGATCAAGTGGGCTTCATCCCTGGGATGCAAGGCTGGTTCAACATTCGCAAATCAATAAACGTAATCCAGCATATAAACAGAACCAAAGACAAGAACCACATGATTATCTCAATAGATGCAGAAAAGGTTATAATAGTTTATTTGCTTGGTTAGCTCGAATATGGATTAAAACCTCACTTCACTGTGAGTGAGCTGGAAATGCCTGACCTCTATTGGTTTAAAGCAGAGGAAGGCATCCAAAGACTTACAGAGATTTGGATGCTGGAGTGGATTATTTACTTTAGACCTACTCATCCCAGCTGGGAGGGTCCAGAAGACATACCCTTCACCAATACCTTATGAAATAGATTTGAGAGGGTAGGATCTGCATCCTTGAAGAGCTGTGTGATGACTCTTTTCTGTATGCCAGTTCCTACAGTGGGAACTGCAGTCACTCAACTACAAAATTTAAATGTAAGGGGAATAATTGGATCCCAAAGTGTCAGGGGCCAAGTGGTGGCACTCAACCCTCAAAGGCAAAGTGGACATAGCTACCACAATGGACAACAGAGGCAAAGCAGTAATCAGAATAGTCTGACTCAGGTACAGCTGTGTCTTTGGTTAATTAATAATGTTGTTTCTAGAAGTGAAATTGATAGGAAGCTTAATGCATTCTTACTTAAATTATATAAGCAGAAAACTTCCAGGTTGAGTGGACAAAATACTACTTTGAATTACAAAAACAGGGAATTACAAGCCCCTCAATCACTTTCCAGACTTGAGCCAGTTTACAGACACACAATGCCTTGAATAAGGGGGAGGTCATGTCTCTTTGAGGAAGGAGCTCACTGCACTACCAACAATTCATGCAGTGTTTTTTCTCCCATCCTTCCCCAGGGAGACCTCTGGCCTTTTACCGCAGTAACTTTGCATTGGGTAAAGGAGAATGATCAGACTTTTGGGGGACTACTGGATGCTGGCCATGAGCTGACGTTGATTCCAGGGACTCCAAAATGTCACTGTGGTCCTCCAGTTAAAGTAGGGGCTTATGGAGGTCAGAGAATTAATGGGGTTTTAGCTCAGATCCAACTTACAGTAGGTCCGATGGGTCCCTGGACTCATCTTGTGGCCATTTCCCCAGTGCCAGAATGCAGAGTTGGCATAGATGTACTTAGCAGCTGGCAGAACCCCACATTGGCTCTCTAACTGGTAGGATGAGGGCTACTATGGTGGGAAAGGCCAAATGAAAGCCATTAGAGACGTCTCTACCTAAAAAACTAGTAAAGAAAAACAATGTCACATCCCTAGAGGGACTGCAGAGATTAGTGCCACTATCGAGGACTTGAAAGACACAGGGGTGGTGCTTCCCATCACATCCCTTTCAACTCTCCTATTTGGTCGGTGCAGAAGACAGATGGATCTTGGAAATTGACCATGGATTATCATAAGCTTAACCAAGTGATGACTCCAATTGCAGCTGCTGTATCAGATGAGCTTTTGTTGTTTGAGCAAATTAACACATCTCCTGGCACCTGGTATGCAGCCATTGATTTGGCAAATGCTTTTTTTCTCCATTCCTGTCCATAAGGTCCCACAGAAGCAATCTGCCTTCAGCTAGCAGATACATTCACTGTCCTACCTCAGAGGTATATCAACTCTCCAGCTTAGTGTCACAATCTAGTTCTCAGAGATCTTGACCTCTTTTCCCTCCCACAAGACATCACACTGGTCCATTATATTGATGATATTATGCTAATTGGATTGAGTGAGCAAGAAGTAGTAAACACACTGAACTTACTGGTAAGACATCTGTGCGTGAGAGGATGGAAAATAAATCTGACTAAAATTCACAGAACTTCTACCTCAGTAAAATGTCTCGGGGCTCAGTGGTATGGGACATGTCAAGATATTACTTCTAAGGTGAAGGATAAATTGCTGCATTTGGCCCCTCCTACAACCAAGAAAGAGACATAATGTTGGCTGGGCACTGTGGCTCACACCTGTAATCCCAGCACTTCGGAAGTCAGAGGCAGGTGGATCATGAATTTAGGTGATTGAGACCAGTCTGTCCAACATAGTGAAATTCCGTCTCTCTCTCTTTTTCTTTCTTTCTCTCTCTCTCTCTCTCTCTCTCTCTCTCTCTCTCTATCTATCTATATGTGTGTGTGTATATATATATATATATATAAATTAGCCAGGTGTGGTGGCACACACCTGTAGTCCCAGGTACTCGGGAGGCTGAGGCAGAAATCGCTTGATCCTGGGAGGCGGAGTTGGCGGTGAGCTGAGACCACGCCAATGAACTCCAGCCTGGGTGACAAAGTGAGACTCCATCTAAAAAAAAAAAAAAAAAAAAAAAAAAAAAAAGAGACATAACATCTAGTGAGCCTATTTAGATTTTCGAGGACACACTATCCTCATTTGGGTCTGTTACTTTGGCCCATTTATTCAGTGACCCTAAAGGCTGCCAATTTTGAGTTGAGTCCAGAATAGAAGACTCTGCAACAGGTCCAGGCTACTGTTCAAGTTTCTCTGCAACTTGGGCCATATGATTAAATAGATCCAATGGTGCTTGAAGTGTCAGTGGCAGATAGGGATGCTGTTTGGAGCCTTTGGTAGGCCCCCGTAGGTGAATCACAGTGGAGGCCTTTAGAATTTTGGAGCAAGGCCCTGCCGTCTTCTGCAAATGACAGCTCTCCTTTGGAAATACAGCTTTTGGCCTGTTACTGGTCTGTGGTAGGAACTGAACAATTGACGATGGGTCATCAAGTCACCATGTGACCTGAACTGCCTATCATGAAGTGAGTGCTTTCTGAACTGTCTAGCCATAAAGTAGGTGTATACAGCAGCATTCCATCATCAAATGGAAGTGGTATATACATGATCAGGCTCGAGCAGTTCCTGAGGGCACAAGTAAGTTACATGAGGAAGTGGCTCAAATGTCCATGGTCTCCACTCCTGCCACCCTGCCTACTCTTTGCCAGCCTGCACCAATGGCCTCATGGAGAGTTCCCTATGATCAGCTGAGAGAGGAAGAGAAGGCTAGGGCCTGTTTCACAGATGGTCCTGCACTATATGCAGGCATAACCAGAAAGTAGACTGCTGCAGCACTACAGTCCCTTTCTGGGACACCCCTGAAGGGCAGTGGCAAAAGGAAGTTTTTCCAGTGGGCAGAACTTCAAGCACTGCTTCTGGTTTTGCACTTTGCTTGGAAGGAGAAATGGCCATTGTGTGATTATGTACTGATTCTTGGGCTGTAGCCAACGGTTTGGTTGGATGGTCAGGGACTTGAAGAAGCATGATTGGAAAATTGGTGATAAAGAAATTTGGGGAAGAGGTATGTGGATGGAACTCTAAGTGGTCAAAAACTCTGTAGATATTTGTATGTCATGTGTTTGCTCACCAAAGGGTGACCTCCGCAGAAGAGGACTTTAATAATCAAGTGGATAAGATGACTCATTCTGTGGACACTACTCAACCTCTTTCCCCAGCCACCCCTGTTACCACTGCCCAATGGGCCCATGAACAAAGTGGCCATGGTGGCAATGACAGAGGTTACACGTGGGCTCAGCAACATGGACTTCCACTCACCAAGGCTGACCTGGCTATGGACACTGCTGAGTGCCAATTTGGCAGCAGCAGAGACTGACACTGAGCCCTCGATATGGCACCATTCCTTGGGGTGATTAGAAAGCTACTTGGTGACAGGTTGATTGTATTGGACCTGTTCATCATGGAAACGGCAGTGGTTTGTCCTCACTGAAATAGACACTTATTGCAGATATGGGTTTGCCTATCCTGCACACAACTGTTCTGCTAAGACTACAATCTGTAGATTCACAGAATGCCTTATCCACTGTCATGGTATTCCACACAGCACTGCCTCTGACCAAGGCACTCACTTTATGGCTAAAGAAGTGTGGCAGTGGGCTCATGCTCATGGAATTCACTGGTCTTACCATGTTCCCCTTCACCCTGAAGCAGCTGGTTTGATAGAAGCATGGAATGGCCTTTTGAAATCACAATTACCCACCAGCTAGGTGACAATACTTTGCAGGGCTGGGGCAAAGTCCTCCAGAAGGCTGTGTATGCTCTGAATCAGCATCAAATATATGGTGCTGTTTCCCCCACAGCTGGAATTCACAGGTCCAGGGAATCAAGGGGTGAAAGTGGAAGTGGCACCATTTACCATCACCTTTAGTGACTCACTGCAAAATTTTTACTCCCTGTTCCGACAATATTATGTTCTGCTGGCCTAAATGTCTTAGTTCCAGAGGCAAGAATGCTGCCACCAATAGACACAATGATTCCATTAAACTGAAAATTACAATTGCCACCTGGACATGTTGGGCTTCTCCTACCTCTAAGTTAACAGGATAAGAAGAGAGTTACAGTGTTGGCTGGGGTGACTGACCTGAACTATGAAGATGAAATCAGTCTACTACTCCACAATGGAGGTAAGGAAGAGTATGCATGGAATTGAAGAGATCCATTAAGGCATCTCTTAGTAGTACCATGCTCTGTGATTAATGTCAATGGAAAACTGCAACAGCCCAATCCAGGCAGGACTACAAATGACCCAGACCCTTCAGGAATGAAGGTTTGGGTCACTCCATCAGGTAGAAAACCACGACCAGCTGAGGCGCTTGTTGAGGGCAACGGGAATACAGGCTGGTTAGTAGAAGATGGTAATTATCAATACCAGCTATGACCACGTAACCAGTTGCAGAAACAATGACTGTAATTGTCATGAGTATTTCCTCTTCCTTTTCTTAAGAACATATTTGTGCATATATACACTTGTGCTAAGAAAATATCTTTAGTTTATTTCCTTTATCATGTGACATAAAATTTATTGACTTCATATCAGCATTTAAGTGTTGATAACTTTATGTAATAGCATTTAGTTTAAGGATTAGTGTGCTTCCAGTTGTGCGAAGGACAGCTGTATTACATTAGGCATAATTAAGAGCTTATTACTGTCTTTATTTGAGGCTTATGTATTATTTCAGGAAATTCATATGGGTTCAAGTTTAATGGATGAACTCGTGATGGTTAATATTGAGTGTCAACTTGATTGGATTGAAGGATGCAAAGTATTGTTCCTGAGTGTGTCTATGAAGGTGTTGCTAAAGGAGGTTAACATTTGATTCAGTGGCCTGGGAGAGGCAAGTCCACCCTCATTCCGATTAGTTGGTGTACACCATCTAATCAGCTGCCAGCGTGGCTAGAATAAAGCAAGTAGGAGAAGATAGAAGCGCAGAATTAGAGTCTTCCAGTCTTCATCTTTCTCTTTTTCTAGATGCTTCCTGCCCTCACACATCAGACTCCCAGTTCTTTAGCTTTTGGACTCTTAGGCTTAGACTAGTGGTTTGCCAGGGCTCTTGGGCCTTTGGCCACAGACTGAACACTGTACTGTTGGCTTTCCTACTTTTGAGGTTCTGGGACTCAGACTGATCCACCACTGGCTTTCTTGCTTCGCAGCTTGCAGAGAGCCTACCATGGGATTTTTCCTTGTGATCAAGTGAGTCAATTCTCCTTGATAAACTCCCTTTCATGTATACACATATACATATATTCTATTAGTTATGTCCCTCTAGAACTCTGAGTAATACAGAAGTGTAGTGACTGTATTTTAACTTAGTTTTATTATTAACACTGAATATTCTTTTACGGTCATGAGAAAAAAGTACTAAATACAGGAATTATACCTTCACACAAAATGATATCATGATATGTCTGACTAAGGACTGATAGTATAAAATGTGCTTTGGAAGAATTATCTTTTCATCTGGCACACTGAAGCAAGAGGACACTGAGAGAAGACCATGTCATACAACAGCAATATCAGAGTTTATCACACTAAATTAACATTTTACAGTAAAAAAATCAATTGGACTTATAGCTTCTTTTCACTAAACTGTAAAACTTTTAAGGTTATATAACAGCAATAAGCTAATGGGTTTAGAGCTAGTTTTCTATTTGTATGTATCAAAGAAATAATTTAACCAAGTCAACACTGAATTTGTTCTATTTGAAAAGAGTCCAAACATCAATTAACTTAGAAACTAATAAGGCTATTGTTAGTTGAAAAAGAAATTCCTAATAGATTGTGAGGCTCCAAATGATATCTGGGAACTTTAGATGAGACACTTCAACTCGAAGTGTGAAAAACTATATGTAATCTGTGTTTTTTGGTAACTCCCCCTTTTTTCCCCTTCATTAATATACAACTGTTCTGTGTCCCATTTGCTTTGGGTTTCTATGCTACCTAACATAATAAATTTATCCTTGCCAGAAATTTCAGTCCAATAACTCTAGGGAATGGAGATTTAAGAAAGATCTCTTGTTACCATTATTAGAAGCATGCTTTCTAGTTAATGTATTTCATTGATACGGTATCAGTACAAAGGTATACAGAACAAGCTTATATTCATCGGCTGCACGGAAAAGAAAACAACTATAGGTAAGTTAAATGAAAAAATGATATATCAGGAGTCTACGAAATGACAATAAGGCAAATTTCTGGTTTTAGAATGAAAAAACTAAAAAAATAAAAAAATAATAAAAATAGAAACCAAAAGAACCATACCAGATATCTAGGCAGGGAATGAGAACAATAACTTCAGAATATCACAACTGAACTGAATGCGTTCTTTCTAACCATGTTCTGGTTATTGTGTCTTCATAAAAAATGCCAATACTTAGCAGCTTACATGTTTTTTTCATTTTGTTTTTGAGATGGAGTCTCTCTCTTGTCGCCCAAACTGGAGTGCAATGACCTGATCTTGGCTCACTGCAACCTCAGCCTCCCGAGTTCAAGCAATTCTCCTGCCTCAGCCTCCCCAGCAGCTGGGATTACAGGTGCCTGTCAACACACCTGGCTAATTTTTGTATTTTTAGTAGAGACAGGGTTTCACCATGTTGACCAGGCTGGTCTTGAACTCCAGACCTCAGGTGTTCCACCTGCCTGGGCCTCAGCCATTGCAGCTGGCCACAAAATATTTTTAATCATCTTGTGAAGTCTGTATGTCATGAATTCAAACTAAGAAAATCATTTGTCTCTGCCCTCTCCCCTCATATTGAGACCTTAGCTGGAAAGACTCATCAGCGAGGTGGGGTGGGCACTCTATGGCTGGATGCTGAAAATATCTGGAGGCATCTTCCCTCTCAACAGACAGTTGATGCTAGCTGTAGGCTCAGACCTCAGCTGGGCTTTTCATCTGGATCATCTTCATAAGGCTTCTCTATGTGGCCTGGGCTTCCTCATAGCATCGTGTGGCCTTAAGACAGTCAGATATTTTAAGTGGCCTCTGAGGATGCAGTGCAAAATGTCCAAAGAGAAAAGAGAAGTTTTTCTGTTTATAATAACCTAGTCTGAAATGTCACATAATGTCATCTCTACAATATTGTGTTGATAGAGTTAGTCACAATCCCTTCTAGATTCAGGGGGAAAAGACATAGTCATCACTTTTCAAAGACTTGTTGCCATGATCACATAGCATGTAGAAGACCATGAGGAATGAGAGATGTTGTCGTGGTCACCTTTGGAAAATATCACCTGCCAACAACTCTTTTTTATCTATATACTAGAACATATTTGATTCTAGTGGGCATATAAATGGACATGTTTTATCTCTATGTGTTTCTGTCCAGGATCCCAACTTTTTTTTCAACCGGGAAGAAGGTGCTTTGTGGAGAAGTGGGTCTTCAGAGTTAGAGAAAGGAATGCATCAGAGGGAAATGGAAACTGGAGGAAACACTGAGAAAAGACTTTGAATCCAATGTGCCTTTTTGTGTAGAAGTCACAGCAGCAAGGACTACAGACCATGCACAGTGAAACTATGAACTTCGTAAGATTTCTTAAAACTCCAAATGCCCCTGTGTTTGTCCTTGTATTATCTTCTGACTGTTTCCCCAAAGGAATATGCAGTAAAAACTTGAAAACCGAAAGGATATGTATTTGTTTTTGAATGTACCAAGAAAAGTTTGAGCTGGAGAATGGATAAACCACTGAGGAGGCAAATGTAGGAGGGAAAGGAGCCCCAAGGGAATGACTGTGTATAGCTAAAGAGGAAGAAAAAGCAGACTGGGTCCATGGGAACCACACAAGGAAAAAGAAAAGCACAGAAAACTGGTCTTCACCTTAGATAAACCCTGGGGATTTTACCGTCTGAACTCCCTAGTAGAGTGAGATGGCTTAAAGCGAGCCCGCTGTAACTATAACAGCTAAATAAACACTAGTTCCAAAAAATTTAAAAAAGAAATGAAAAGTATCAGGATGGAAACCAGGACTGTTTGCAGTGATCAGTAAAGTATTGTGTGTGTGTGTGTGTGTGTGTGTGTGTGTGTGTGTGTGTGTGTTTTTCTAATCCTTTCATCAGTTCTCCTTGTCTGTTTTCTTCTTTATCTCTCAGTTGTGTATGCTCCTCACTTTTATACTGTGCTTATTTTGTCATTTTAGTATCTGCTTCCCTTTTTACATTTAGTGAAAAAAATAAAGGAAAAGGAAAAACTCAAAGATCGTCTAATTCAACACTCTGATTTTAACCAAAAGAAAGCTCAAGGGACATAGGGACATGATCAGTGTTAACAGGGATTATTGGTAGTAGCAGAGTTGGGGATGAATGTTGCTCTGCTGACTCTTTGTGTGTTTCCCACTATATGAGACTGCCTTTGTAGCCTAGTCTGATGCTGAAATTTCAGTTAAGAACAATCACAAATGTATCAAAAGGTCCTTGTGTCCATTTGAGTTGTCAGGGAAGCTGATACCAAGATAGAATGAAAGGCATGAGATTTACTGGGGGAGGCACCTTTGAAGAACAAAGGAGAGCAGAACAAAAAAGAGAGAGAAATGGCTTTAGACCACAAGGACTATCTGACACTGGGAATAAGAGAGGGAATGAAGGAAGAGACTTGAACTGCTATGGAACTCTGAGAAAATCTCAGCCAGGTTCATAGGGAGTCCCAAAGAGGAGTCCCACATTAAGCAGAAATGTCTCTGCTTTAATATCATCAGTCATTGCTTAGTCATTGCCTAAGAGTTCAAATGTGGTGAGCAGTGGGAACACCGAATGGATCATTCGGTGATCTGGGACCTGGTAGTTTTGGTTCATTACGCTCTGCACAGTAGAGTAATGAATCAAAACTCTGTGAACTTCATATTGCCTTTAAATACAAAGCCAACCCTGCTTAATAATTTTGCTTCTTTATCCCGCTGCCATGTCTTCAGAAGTTGAAGTCCACTCTTGCAGGTTCTGTCTTGAACCAGATCTAACTTGTATACTCCTATGACCTCCTCGGTTCCCTCCTATACAACTGGCTTTAAATGGGTCTCTAGTAAGATGAGTGAGTATATTTGCTGTCTATTGCTATCTAACAAATTACCACAAAAATAGTGGCTTAAAAATATGCATTTATTTCATAGTTTCTGTGGGTCAGGAATCTGAGTACAATTTACCTAAGTCATCTGCAAGGCCACAGTCTGTGTTGGCTGGGGCTGGTTTCTCATCTGAGGTTCCACTGGGGAAGGATTTTCCTCCAATATTGTATGGCTGCTGAGTGAATACAGGATTTCACAGTTTGTGAGATTGAAAGTCTCAGTTTCCTGCTGACTGTTAGGTTTTTTTGTTTGTTCGTTTTGTTTTCTTTCTTTCTTGTTTTTTTTTTATACTTTAAGTTCTAGTGTACATGTGCACAACGTGCAGGTTTGTTACATATGTATACTTGTGCCATGTTGGTGTGCTGCACCCATTAACTCGTCAGCACCCATCAACTCATCATTTACATCAGGTATAACTCCCAATGCTATCCCTCCCTGCTCTCCCCTCCCCATAATAGGCCCCAGAGTGTGATGTTCCCCTTCCAGAGTCCAAGTGATCTCATTGTTCAATTCCCACCTATGAGTGAGAACATGTGGTGTTTGGTTTTCTGTTCTTGCGATAGTTGGCTGAGAATGATGGTTTCCAGCTGCATCCATGTCCCTACAATTTGTTTTCTTTTTGAGACTAAGTCTTGCTCTGTCACCTAGGCTGGAGTGTAGTGGCGAGATCTTGGCTCACTGCAACTTCTGCCTCCTGGGTTCAAGCAATCCTTTCGCCTCAGCCTCTCAAGTAGCTGAGATTACAGGCGCCTGCCATCCCACCTGGCCAATTTTTGTAGTTTTAGTAGAGACAGGGTTCACTATGTTGACCAGGCTGGTCTCGAACCCCTGACCTCAAGCAGTCCACTCGGCTCGGCCTCCCAAAGTGCTGGGATTACAGGTGTGAGCCACCATGCCTGGCCTTGGCTGTTGGTTATTGACTGCTCTCGGTTCCTTATCATGTAGCCTTCTTCTTAGGGCAGTTCGCAACATGACAGCTTGCCTCTTCAGAGCTAGCAAAGAAGACAGTTTTCTAGCAAGATAGACATTACTATCTTAGGAAATATGATCATGTATATGTAATATTCTGTGCTGTATTCTGTTGGTTAGAAGCAAATCACAGGTCACACTCATACTGAAGGGGAGGGGAAGATAGCAAGGCCTGAGTACCAAGAAGTTAAGATAGTTGTGGTAACTTTAGAATCTGTCTGCTACAGTGGGAAACTGTTTATTGGGCCAGAAGGACTGCTGAGCATTTATACACATGAGTATTTGAGTTCTCCCTTCTGAGACTAAAACCTTGAAGAAGATAAGCATAAGAGTGTCCAGCATCTCAAATTATCTTGGACATTCTTGAAAAGGACTGTCCTACAAAATCAGTGCCTTCATTTATTATATGGTGTATACATTATCAGAGTGGATCTCATGGGGAATCTCATACTTAGGAGATGGTGATTATGTGAGTTTTCTCAGAAGTGAAGACACTTATTTTTGTTCATTATACTCCAGGCTGTCAAAGTACTCTTTCTTCTGGATTCATATAAACTTAAACAAGGCATTTAATTTTCTTGAGTCTCAGTTTCCACATTCTAACATTCTCCTGGTCCCATATTAGAAGTTTAAGCTTATTCTCTCATCCATGAATATTCTCTGCAGATATATGCATGACTTCTCCATCCCCTTCTTCGGTTCATTGCACAAAATACATTATCTCAGTGAAATCTAGTCCATCCGTTTATTTAATATTGCAACCCACCCCTCCATGCAACACACTTGATTTTCTTTACTCTGTTTAACTTTTGCTTTTCTCACCATGCTTATTATTTTCTAGTACACAGTATATCATTACTCATTTATTAGGGTTCTTGTTTCTTCTTTGTCTGGCTATGACTTCTAGAATATAAACTTCATGACTGCAAAGATCTTTGTTACTTTTGCTTGTTTATGTATCTCAAGTACAACTAAAGAAAAATTACCTATAGAATGAGTTTAATCTTTTAAAACAACTCTCTGTATTAGATATTATCATTATTCCCTTCAGCCCACAAATGAAGAAACCTGTCAAACAGAGGTCAAACAGCTTACTCTGATGATTCAAGTAATAATTGGCATAGTCTAGGATCAGGTGCAGACAGTCTGACTAGAGAATCTGAGCTCATAAAACCAGGCAATAGTGTCTTGCACTGAAAGAAAGGTAAACCTACATGCAAACCTTGAACTTCATTCTGCCTGTGAATACAAAGCCAACCTTGCTTAATAATTTTGTTTCTTATCCCCATTGCTATGTCTTCAGAGTTTAATTCTACACTTTCAGAATTTGTAGAAAAATACAAATAACAGCAAACAATTCCTTCACAGAGATCTATATTTTGCTTTGTATTGTTGAATTTTCTCCTGGAAGAATATGAGCATTATCTCCTCCACCCCCCCAGAACTCTAACATATTTTTCAGCAACTGAAAATATTAAAACTTGACAGGGAGCAAATAACTATTAATAAGAATCCTTTTAGTACATCTTCCTAGTTAATATGACACATTAGCATGTAGAATAACTTAACAGATTTAAGTAAATGACTGTTCAGAAGTTCTCAGATCTCTTTATAGATCTTTATATTTGGTGTAGTTTATTATCCTCATTGGATTTTACTCTCTTTCACTAAGATACTCCTTTTGAGTTATGTTTCACATCAAAATCTGTGTCAAAATCATCTTATTGACCCTGAAAGAAGCTACAAAAATGAAAAGATAACGGACACGATTAATGTCCAGGAAATTTCTAGACAAGTTTGTTGTTATTTAGGAAGCTTTCAGTAAAAATA
>NW_016809574.1:483927-493401 GCF_001698545.2 Rhinopithecus bieti | reverse complement strand
ATAAATAAATAATAAAATAAAAAATCACAAGACACTTTTCCTAATAACCAACTACAAATTATGAAAGTTGCAATAGAAGAGTGCTGGGTTAGGAGACAGCAGACCCAAGCCTGACACTGTCTTATGGTGTGGCCTCCTGTCAGTAACTTTTCCCTTCTGTGCCTAGGATATTGCATCATTGAAGAGAGTTATAGTATGGCCTCTATTGTACCTTCTAGACCTAGTAAGCTGTATGAGTCCCTGGATATGTTTTGAACTCATAGTAACCTGAGATATTCACCTTCAATAATGAAATAATATAAAGCTGCATTCCTCACTGATTTGGACAATACAATTCCTCACTGATTTGGACAATAAGTTTGACGCTAGAATCTGAGCATGTCTTAAGAACCAATGAACAGATGGCTCTCAGTTGTCTATTCGGTTCATTTTCTTTACATGGATGGTGGAAAGGACCTGAGGATGACAGTTGTGTGCATTTCTCCCATATGGTATCAGTTGCCCATGACCAACAATAACACTATGTAACAAACCACTGTAAAACTCAATGGTTTACAACAAGAAGCATTGATTCACATGCTCAGGAGGCTGAATGCAGTTTGGCTAATCTAAGCTGGTTCCTCTGGGCAATCTACTTCAGACTGTGGGTCAGCTGGGCCTATCTCCAGGTAGGTTGGGTGTCAATTTACCCCACGTGTGTTTATTGTAGACACCAGGTTGATAGGGCATCAGTTACCAGGAGAAGCTCTTCTCACAGCAGATCCCTGGGGCACAAGAAACAAGCCAAATCCTATAAGGTCATTTAAGGCCTCTACCTCTGTTGCATAGGCCAATATCCCCTGACCAAGGAAAGTCACACGGCCAAGCCTAATATCAAGGATCAGGAAAGCATACTCTGCCCATTCTGAGGTATAGTACGGATATTGGTATAGAGTAATAAAGAAAACAACAATAGTTCAATGCATCACAAGGGCGGGATGAGCCAGGAAAAAGATGTTTCTGAAGCTGGTCTCATAGGCTGGATCTTAGCCTTATAAAATAACGTTTCTCTCAATTTTGACAAATCTCCCAGAAGTCTTGTTCACGGGAAATCATTACAGTTTTGTATTTGGTATGGAGCTGTCTGGGGGGCAGCATTATGGGAAAGGAAGGAGTGCCATGTAAGGCAACGGCAGCAGTGCCCCTGGTGGTCTGTAGCTCACAAATGCTTCTTTAGATGGTGGCCCTCACTTAGGGAGCACAGGACCTGAGCAGATTCATTAAATTAACAGATACTTCATTTTCTTGGGGCTCTCCAAATTAAATGGGGAACATACCAAATGTGTGGCCCGAATTGTGTCACCCTTCCAAATTTATATGTTGAAGTCCTAATTCCTAGTACATCTCAGAATATGACTGTAATTGGAATAAGATCTCCAAATACAGTATACATCTGTATTGGAAAATATTTTCAAAAACTGAATGAAAGGAAAAACAGTCACATATGAAAACACCACTTACAGGCTGCTGTTAAAGTTCTTTTTTTATTTCACATTAGCACATTAATAAAATTTATATTACTGTTTAACTAAAATTATATATTTTGTTGCTACTCTTAACATTTTGTTGCATTTTCCCTAGGTAGTAAGCCCTAAATTATCTAAACAAGTATGTGTGTGGCATTCTGTTTATCTGTATGCTAAAATTTACTTCTCCATTTCTTCTTCCTCTTCTCCTTCTCATCTTCATCCTTGTCCTCTTTATTATTCATATATGTTTAAAATTTATCTGATTTTAATTTTTTCTCGCATTGAAGTCACTCTTGGATATTTTGTTTTTGTAGTTGTCATGAATATGTTCTTGTCTCCAGTATATTTTGTTTTCATAATTTTCATAAACTAAGTAGTCTATATAATTTACTATAGAGACATTTTTTAAAATGCAGAACATTCTAAAGAATAAATAAAATCATCTACAATGTGATCTCTTTTAATGTTTTAATGGTTAATGTTTTCAACATAATCTTCCAGATTTAGGTCTATAGAAATAAAATAGCACGCTTTTATTGACTGTATTGAATTAGCACATTTTATAATTATTTACCTGAATAAAATAGAGTATTGCATTTATTTATTTATTTATTTTGAGATGGAGTCTTGCTCTGTCGCCCAGGCTGGAGTGCAGTGGCCCCATCTCAGCTCACTGCAACCTCCGCCACATGGGTTCAGCAATTCTGCTGTTTCAGCCTCCTGAGTAGCTGGGATTACAGGCACTCACCACCATGCCTGGATAATTTTTGTGCTTTTTTAGTAGAGATGGGATTTCACCATATTGGCCAGGCTGATCTTGAACTCCTGACCTCAAGTGATCCACCCGCCTCGGCCTCCCAAACTGCTGGGATTACAGGTGTGAGCCACAGCTCCCAGCCTGCATTTTTCTATAGATAGCTTGCATATTCCATTATCTTAGTTACTGAGATTTTTTTCTTAAATGCCTTATTTTCATTTGTTAAAATAATCATTTTATTCTTAGTTCACCAATTGATGAATACCAAACTAGATTTATAGGTTTTCTGAAATAGCAATGTCCTTGAGTTTCTGGGATAAAATGTATCTATTCATGGTAAAGTATTCCTATTTAATTTGTGTAAATTTACATATATATTCAACAAACTGTTACAATTGCAAAGTTCATATGCATTGTATTTCAAAAGACTGTTCCTCTCCACTTATGAGAGAACCCTCTGGTAGAAACTAATAATTTCTCTATTTCTGTTTTGTTGTTGGTGGTGTTGGTGGTGGTTTTGTTTTTGAGAGGGAGTCTCCCTCTGTCACCCAGGCTGGAGTGCAGTGACGTGATCTCGGCTCACTGCAAGCTCCGCCTCCCGGGTTCACACCATTCTCCCACCTCAGCCTCCGGAGTAGCTGGGACTACAGGCGCCCACCACCGCGCCTAACTAATTTTTTGTGTTTTTAGTAGAGACAGGGTTTCACCTTGTTTATCAGGATGGTCTCGATCTCCTGACCTCGTGATCTGTACCCCTTGGCCTCCCAAAGTTCTGGGATTACAGGCGTGAGCCACCGCACACCGCCTATTTCTGGTATTTTAATTCAAAGACCATGTCATTTTTTTGACCTTTCCACGTCTCACTTTAAAGTCAATTTATATACAGTTATAAACATAATTTCATATTTTTTGCTATTTTAATAGTGGCACTGTATGGAATTTACTATTCCAACCAGTGGTGTGTTTACCAACTAGATCTTCAGAAAAACAAACAAATCCTTATTTTCCATGGTACACATACTACCAGTTTGGCTGGTTTTAAGCTACAAATGTGATATCACTGAACAGGGATTTGGGAAGCCACACACCCAATTGCCTTTCACGAACTTATAAGATCCAGTTATGGCACTACTAAAACTGATAATGCACGAATTAGTCATTGAGATGGCTGAATATGAAAAAAGTTTTAATAGTCTTAATATCTATAAATAGAAATGGCCTTATGCTGTAAGATAGGATTTTCCATATCCATATGAATAATTCAAGAAGCTTTTGAAAGCTTGCTCACTCAACATATTGCAGTAAAAACATACTGGAACAGGAGCAGGAGAACTAGACATCAGTTTACCACTGACTAGTAGTAATCACCCGAGCAAGTAGCATAGGTTTTCTGAGTTTCTGTGTAGTGTGTGTGTATTCTTAATTTTAAATTCTGTGAGACACAAACATATACATTCCTTCACAAACTATACAAATTAAGCTTTTTTCCTCAGCTGTTTATAGAAATTATAACTACCTTTCAAAATCATATTCAAGTTCGCAAGTCCTTTATCAAGCCTTTCCTGACTGTATTTAGTTTTCCTCTTCATTCACTTTCATTCCCTTTCTTTCATATACATTCATTTTCTCTAGCACACAATACATGTGAATAAATATTATTTGAATTATGCATAGATTCACTGGGTCTTAATCTTTACTTCAGATGGAGTTAAATAAACCCCATAATGGGTGAAATCATAATGCACTCAAATGTTTAGCAGTTGTTTAGCTAATAACTGCTCACAAAATATGAAAGTAGAATATAGCACTGAATTTGGAAAAACAAGAAAACACAAACAAATCATTGTGCAATGTTAATTCAGACCCATTTGTGTTTTTAAACTTGAATTATTGCCATGTTTGTTGTTGATGGCTTAACCCAATAGCATCAGACAAATTATTATTTATAAAAGTTTTACTACATGGCAACAATCCTACTGAAAACTTCTATCTTCTTTCATCTTTATAGTAGCTCCAATAGAATAGTTCATTTCATCCATTATTTTCTAAGCAAGGAAATAGGACCTGAGAGAGATTAATATGTTCAAGGTTATAGAGCTTAAATGATAGATCCAGGCATCAAATCCAGGTGTGTCGAATTCCAAAGTCTGTCTTATAATATTGTACCACAAGGGGTTTTCTTTTAGCTAGCTAAAAGTATCTTCTGGAAATTCACATAGAAATTAAAAATATAATCAAACAAAGGGAAAAGAGAAATGAAATGTTCTGGGTCTAAATAATACGAATGGTTGGCAATACAGGAAATAATAAGACAGCTACTTGAAGTTAACCTTACCCTAGAAAGAACTCCAATTCTAGCCAGAAAAATTGAATCAACCATTAATAATGCAAGGTGATGTGCAGAGAAAGACTAAGCCCATAAAAGTGATTGATTCATTTACCCACTTTCCGGAAACAACATTCCATTGGCGCACATCAATGCTGCAAGCTGCTACTGAAGACACTACCTACATAAGCCAAAAATCATTGAGGTTCACTTTTAGTCTTTGATTGTGATTCTAAGAGGTACTTGGCAAATGTTGCAGGATGTTCTGTACAAGGAGGCAAATGGTAATAATTGGGAAAAATTGGGTATTCTACATGACTGGACCTCTGAAGGATCCATGGCATTAAATTTATTTTCAGACCCTTTTATACGTTTTAATTGAAGGTTAGCAATAAAACAATTTTAAGAAATTAAAGTGTTGTTTTAAATGCTAACCAAAGATATCTACTCAAAAGATAAAATGAATATCATAGTAAAATACTCTTACAAAAAACAAACACTTAAAACTTTGAGGGTATATTAATGCTTATTTCCTTTGCATAAACCAAGATTCCTTTATACATAAGATAAGCATTGGGGTTTGCTAAATTTTGAACTAGCAGAAATGATGTGGAAAAGTTCAGATTTTTAAGTCATTCAACTTGCCTCACACATATTAGTTATTGAATAAATGTTTGTTAAATGAATAAATGAACCTCTCACTGTGAATATATGTATGTGTGTGCATATATATGTATATATACATATTTCTATACATGTATGTATTTGCACTGGAAGTATTATAAACACATATATATTCATAGACTGAGGACTATATACAGATACATAAAATGTGTGTATATAGAAATATACATATACATGTGTATGTATGTATGAGTATTTTTGAAATATAAGATGAGTCAGAAATATAAATCTCTGGCTATTGTTTGCTCTGTGGGAAGAACATAGATGTTAAGAATAAACACATTGGATTTGAATTCTGGTTCTACCATAATCCACTCTCTAACCTTGGGTAATTTATCTGGTTTACAAGTCCCTGTCTTACTCTCTCAGTTCACAATAATGCCTACTTTTTCAGATTTGTTGAGATAAACGCACCAGATAAACCCAGAATTGTGTCTGATACAAAACAGCATTTTCCTTTTTTTCTTCTCTTCTTTCATTACATAAGAAAACTTCTCATTATAGTACTATTATATTTAGATTGATTGGCTTGGTAATCAAGTTCTTCACAGGACGAGCTCACTTTATCCACTCCCATGAATGCATTAATACTCCCCAATATCATCTCTACTATACTATTGTATTCTATGAACAAATCCTGCTTATTTTTATTATGGAGACAAAATTTGTACCTTTCCCACCACCCAAAAAGCAGGTTCTCTCATACATACCAGGCTAAATTTTCCACATTTTTCTCAGTCCATCTCAAAATCTATTTCACCTCTAGATAATAAAGCTTATTTCTTTAAATAAGCTCTCAGCCTTTGTGTCTTAGTTCTACATAATCTTCCAGTATGTTTTTGTAGGTTTTAGACCTGAATATTTTGTTATTAGTGTGTTTTGCTTGCCAATAAGACTATTATCTAAACTTTTCAAGGAGATGGATGTGACTTCAAACTTCTTTGGTATGCCACAGAATGTAGTGGACTGCTGGAATATGTGCATAATAATCATAATGATTATAATAATAAGCAAATGAACAAAACACCCTTTAGATAAGGACTGAGAACTTCTGAATTGCATAAAGTAGATTTGCTCAAGCCTCTACTTTATAATTTCTTGGATCCAGTCACCTCATTGATAACTGCTGTCTTGGAACATGTGACTCAACCATTAGCTATATCTGCGTCAACATACCTGGGTTGGGATGAGGAAAGTCTCCACTGAGATTTTATTCCTACCATAAGAATAGGATCCTGACCACTTTAAAGTACATTTTTAAGACGTCTGTTAAGTGTCAGCAGAATGCCTGGCATATAGGAAGAATTCAGTATATGTTAATAATTTTATTTTTGAACAAACCTTGATAAACATACTCAGCATTTATGCTTTCCTCTTGTCATGACAGCAGGATTTCAAATAAGAAATATTGAAAAATCCAGATGATCACAACATTTTAATGTTATATGGTCTTAAGGTATGAATTCACTTTTAAATGACATCTCAGCATTTCAACATAGCTATTTGGGGCTTCAGTTCCCACATCTGCTGTACCTTTCAAGAAGGATTGATTTGGTGTTGTGTGATTTATTCTATAATGATATTTTTAATGAAATAGAAAAAATACATATTTTGTTTATAAAACTTTCTTCTTTAAATCAGAGCTCTCAACCTTTGGGTGTCTGTCTGGTTCTACACCAGCTGGAGAAGAAAAAGGCAAATCTTGATGTTCGTGTAGATCAATGTAAGGAAACTATTATCTTTACTCCAACATAAATGGTCACATTGTGGGTTGGATGTATATTGTTTATATCAAGATACAAAAGCTGAATTACTTGGTTTTTGGTTTGCACACAACCTTGTAAGTTCAGATGTAATTTCCTTTTTAATACTTATACATTAGTTAAATTGTTTTCTTGCAAGAGTTTGGGTTGCTTTACTTCATGATAGGGTGTGATTCCAGACATTCTATCAAATTAAATGGACTTGGAGTGATATCAAATGCATAATTCAATGTGGAAGTAAATATTTAAAGATAATCTAATTAGCTCTTAAAATTTTACAAATAAGCAGCAGAAGTTTGGAATCAATAAATACATACTCTAATTCACATTGCAGAATATTAAAAATAATATTATAGGAAAACCAACTAGCCATATAAGTGGTTTCAATTGGGCAATAACAATTTTCTTTGCTCATCTCTTATTGTGAATAAAAGTAGCACTGACAAAGCTCTGGTTCTCATTACATTTACTGAATTATTTCCAGCTGTATATATAATTTTCTTAAGATTTCTAATTCCAGAATAGTAGACTGCAATCTTCCCTACATCTGCCTAACTCAGAAACAATATAACAATTATAAAAATAAATGAATAAGTATGTATTATTCTTGAAAATAAGAAAGGGAAATATCAATAAACAAGAAATGGAAATGAGTCCCTCACCAAAAAAATAAAATAAAAAAATAAAAAAATAAGGGAAAGTAGCAGGGAAGTAGAATCTCTAATTCCATGACTACCATTGGAAAAAGAAAATACACATTAGCCTATGTCATCTGGTAAAGCCCACAGCAGCAAAAGGAAACTTCAGTTCAAATTACACAATACAAGTTCTAGAAATCTGCTGTGAAACACAATGCCTATAATTAACAATACTATATTGTATACTTATTTTTCAAAATGTATAATTTTTGAAATATATTCTTATTGGTTTTGAAGAAACTTCACAGGAATGGTAGTAACTGGACTTCTTTTGTTGTTTCTTTTGTTTTAAAATTCTCATTCTTTGTTGTTTTGTTTTCGTTATTTCTTTTTTAGCTTTTGTGGGAGGAGTCTGAAACAAAACCCTTTTTCTTCATTCATTAAGAGGTTTCATGAATTTGCATGATTACTTTGTCTTTGTGAGTTACAGATTTGGCTCTCACTGTTATTCTATATTCTGAATGTATAAATAAACAAAGGCTAAATATAGCAAATTAGGCTCAAATGCTTTAGGTTGAACATTCTTCTACTTCTTATGATTACAATATGATGATCTAACTCTTGGATGTCAGCTTCAATTTTAATACTCATTACATTTCTTTATTTTTTCCAACTTGCTCTCTTGTGAACACCACTTCCTCTGCAATCCCCTTAAGCAATTTACAAAAGATACTCCACTTTCAGACTGATTCTCACCTTTGAGTTTGTGAAATTCCTTTTTATTTCCCTAGCTATACTGTCTCCTGAACAGAATTAGCTTATCTTGTGGAATCTGCTTCATTCCATGAAGACTTTGGTGCTGTGTCCTTGATTCCTATTGCAGGCTTGGCGCTGAGCACCTACTGGGCTGCTTTTAGATTCCCTTGGACTACCTAGTTTCTGAGCCACCATTTGCAGCTGAAAGGCTGTTCAGAGTTTTTCTGTGGTCCTAATAAAATTAGTTTGCTTTAGTTTACAACGGAGCCTAGGTTTCAACATGATAGGCTCAGTTTGTGTTGGTTTATTTTATTCTTATTTAGATGAAAATACTTACCCAATATAGAAAATGTGGAACTTCTAGAAAAACATTCAGTCACAAGTCATACAGTACAAATATATACATATACTCACAGTCACTTGTCAGAGCACTGGCACTGAATTGAGGTAAAAACCTTGGATTTTAGGAAGATTTTGAAGTCATCTGATACTTTGATAGCTTTGAAGATGGTGACACAGAGCCTGATACCTCATGATCTCTGGTGTTTATTGACTAAATGAGATTAATATGGAAGCAATATAGTCAGCTGAGGGAAAAAGACTCACTTGGCAACATATTTCATTCATCGATTATAAAATTATAACAAATGTTTTATTTTGTTTTATTCAAATATTATTTTAAATTGACTTTTCCAGCTGACTAAAAAAACTCTGTGTTACAAAGATGGGTTCTATATATCAATACATCCCAAAATTTAAAATTCATATAGAATAATTAAATACAAAGTAAGATAATGCAAGACAATCTATAAAATACTAATTCTAATAATATAAAATTACATGAAAGATCATAGTCAACAAGGATATTGTATTGTTACTTAAAGAACAGAAAGATATTTTAATTTAATTCTACAGTGGTACTTTAGGAAGAGATTCATATTAAAATATTTGAACATTAGGTACTTGAAGAACAATGTATTTAAGGTTAAAATTCATTTATTAAAAGAATGTTGATTCTCCTATTGAATATTATTATATCTCT
>NW_016809574.1:410029-481530 GCF_001698545.2 Rhinopithecus bieti | reverse complement strand
CTGAGGGAAAAAGACTCACTTGGCAACATATTTCATTCATCGATTATAAAATTATAACAAATGTTTTTATTTTGTTTTATTCAAATATTATTTTAAATTGACTTTTCCAGCTGACTAAAAAAACTCTGTGTTACAAAGATGGGTTCTATATATCAATACATCCCAAAATTTAAAATTCATATAGAATAATTAAATACAAAGTAAGATAATGCAAGACAATCTATAAAATACTAATTCTAATAATATAAAATTACATGAAAGATCATAGTCAACAAGGATATTGTATTGTTACTTAAAGAACAGAAAGATATTTTAATTTAATTCTACAGTGGTACTTTAGGAAGAGATTCATATTAAAATATTTGAACATTAGGTACTTGAAGAACAATGTATTTAAGGTTAAAATTCATTTATTAAAAGAATGTTGATTCTCCTATTGAATATTATTATATCTCTCAATTGGCATGGCATATAAGTTACTAATTCCTTACATTCTCTTATAGAGAATTCTCTCATATTTTCTTATAAGAAAATTTTCTCATTATATGTGATATTAAATATAAGAAAATATATTTTTCTTATATAAAAGAATAAGCATTCTGTTGCATATTATTTTTACATAGCTACACAACAAACACATATCAAAGTTTGTTATGAAGACCTACTTCTCATGAAATTAGTACATATTTTAGCAATTTCCTCTATACTACATTTTCTCCCAAAATCCTGCTCACTCACTATGTTTCCTGGAGCACTTTACTACTATATCAGCTTTACCAGTAAATGACTCACCTGTTTCTTGGGGTGAATTATGTTGCCTTTTCTACTTAATAGTTGAAAATAACTAAACAGTATATAAAATAGTCCAACTGGAGCTTTCTATGTGAGCATTGCTTTGGAAGTGTGCCAGCACTTCCTGAGTATTAGCTGCTCTACTAATGGTTGTCTAATTCTCCAAATTGCAGTTTGAATTCCAGCTATTTTAGACCTAGAGATATAAGAATCTAGATTTTTCACAGGGATTTGGAGAATTGCTTTTCCAAGCAAATAGGGGTTACTATGTCCTAGAAGAGTAAGTACGTTTGATATTGTGTATGGTTTAATAAGGCCCAGAGAAAGCCAACAGGATGAATATTATTATATCTATACAGAAACTTCATTATAATGGTCTTTAAAACTGTAGTTTAATTCCTTAATTTTCCCAATAGTTTAATTTGCTTATCTTGCTTCCACTCACCAAAAAGCAATATCTAATTCATTCATTGGAGTTTGTCTTTAGGAGTAGTTCAGTGGTGGGGACAATATACTAGCCCTGTCATCATGGCAACTTCATTTGAATTCAGTAATAGTTTCAAGTTCATTTTATTTTTTTAAGACCTAGAATAAACTATAAAAGAGGCCATCTTTTCTCTCAATGGAATTTTAATGAATAATTTAAATGCCACACTAATTTGTGTTTTCTTTCCATCCTCGGAGCAAAGACCTAAGAGCAATGACCTAAGAATCTGTATCATGATCTCATTAATCCCTCTGGTTCCAGCAGCTCTGGAGAAGAGCTCATCATTGACCTCATACTTTTTCTTTCTTTCTTTCTTAGCTATCTGCTGATGCTCTGCAGGATAGGAATAGAGAGGTGCCAGCTCTAAATATGGTTTCAGACCTCATTTTCAATAATGGTGTAATTCTCTAGTTTAAAAAGTAACTAAATGAATAGAAAAAAATGCTGGTTAGGACTTGTAGTATGTTCAACAAACTCTTAATTGATGTATGATAGACTATTAAAAACACTGAGTACATAACCTTGCATATTTCCTTTTTTGTAACAATAAGATCAACTTTCAAATTTATATAATATTCTCTTTTAAGATAACTAAACATGAATTTAATCTTTTGCTAGAAACTCCATACCTAGAAAGCCATTCTTCTACATATATCTGTGGAACATCTAAAAGGATACATATTTAAGTTAGGTGACCATGTACTTTACTGCCCAAATAGGGACACTTGAGAGAAAAATGCTATGCTATATTAATTAAATTAACCATAAATGAGGATGTTCCAGGAAAATGGAGACATGAAATTACCCTAAAAATAAGGATACAGTAGGCCAAATATATTACTGAACTTGACTTTTGGGAAGTAAAACCTAAGTTCCACCATGATTACTAGAATTCTCTAGAGATTCTCTTTTATGTATTTTAGACCTACTTGAGTGAAATCCCAACTCTGCTATTACACACTTTTGACAAATGAAAAATTTGCTCTAAGGTTGTCAAGAAATATACTCCAAGAAATCTCTTGCTTGACTCTCATGGGGTTCTCTTTGTTCTTTTCTAGCAAATTTGTTTTGTTTGTTTTAAATTAGGTTCATGGAGATATAAGTTACATAGAGTAAAATCAATCATTTTTAGGTGTACAGTGGCATGAATTTTCCCACCACCATCAAGATATAGAATATATCCATCAGCCTAAAATGTATCTTTATTATCTTTAGTAGCCAGTCAGACTCAGGAACTGGCAACTACTGACCCATCCCTTTTCAGAATGTGATATAAATAAAATGATATAGTACGTATGTTTTTGAGTCTGGCTTATTTCACTGTGTGAAATGCATTTAAGATTTCTCTGTTATCAAATGAACCTGTAGTTCGTTGCTTGTTACCATCTTTTTAGTAAAGTAGTTTTCCACTGTTTCTCTAGTTACCATTTATATTTGTGTTGCTTTCTGTTTGGGTAATTATGATTACAACTACTGCAACTTACATATACAGACCTTTGAGCAGACATTTGCTTTTATTATCTTAAGTAAATAGTTAGGATTGTGTTGTGTGATAAGCACATGCTTAATTTTATAAAGAACTACAAATTTGTTTTCTAAAGTGGCTGTACTATTTTTTGTTCTGCCCATCCCCCACAGTGTATGAGAATTATAGCTGTCCTGTATCCTCATTAGCAAATGTATTGCCATTAAAATTATTTTTTATCCTTAATTGTAAGAGCGTAGTAGTATCTCAACATAATTTTAATATTTATTTTCCTATTGGGAGTAATGTTGAGATGTGTTTATTTATCATTTAGGTATCTTCTTTGGTGAAGCGTCTGTCACACTGTTTACCTATTTTAATTTTGCCTTGTTTTCTTTTATTGAATAAAGAGACTATGTATTTTAGAAATCAAACCTTTTATATGTTTTGCAACTATTTTCTCAGTCTGTGGCTTGTTTTCGTAGTTTCTTAGATGCCTTTTAAAAACAGAAATATTAACTTTGATAAAGTTTATCAGTAATTTTATTTATTATTAGCACTTTTTGTGTCCTGCCTATGGAATCTTTGCTTGTCCAAGCTTGTAAAAACTTTCTCTTAAATTTTCTTCAAGGAAACTGAGATTTTTGTATTTTACACGTATGTGCATTATCTATTTTGTGTCTTTTCTTGCGTATGAATGTCCAATTGTTCCAGCACCAACAAATTTCCTAAATTTGCTTATTGTTGAAAATGTGTCAGCTTCCTTCGTATGCCCTTGCCAATTTTTCTTTTCCTTTAATCCAACAAGGATGTAAATGTATCACTTAAATTCCCATCTTCCTAGATAGTGGACCTAGAAATTTCTAGCCTTTTTTTCTTGATTACTCTCAAAAATATAAATAAACACCTAAGATAAAAAAAGAAAAAATTATAGATACTTTGTTCTTTATTTGTACCTTAAATTACAGGATTTGCCTTGCCGAAACAATTAAAAAGTAACTATGATTTTCTTTTCTTCTTACCATGATTTTTCTCTTCTTCTCTTTGGACATTTTGCCAGAAAAAGGGACATTGATCTTTTTCCTCTGAGTTTTGTTTTTCTGAATGAATTTGCTGATCTACCTCTGTTTGGTATTGTGTCATATCATGCCCACTTCTATTGAGAGACTGCAGATAAACTGTTATCTCGCTGTGCCGCCCTTGGATTTTAAATTGCCTTCTTTATACTGCTAAATGAAATGCACCATAACTTGGGGAGTAAAATCTGGAGACATCAGCCTTTGGAATTAAAAGAAAATTAAGAATCGCCATATTAGTGTTGGCTTAAAGCACTTATCAAAATAGTACCCTAAGAGATTAATTAATTAAAATCAGATTCAGATCTTGTCTCTTTGAAAGAACCACTTCCACCCTTGGAATACGGCAACCACACACAGTCTTCAGCTATAATCTTGAATTCGTCTTGGGGGAAAAAAGTATCAATCTGTCCGTTCTAAATGCCAAATCTAACTAAACCCGTTCTCACTGGAAACTCTTTTATTAACCTCCCTAGACCACTGACCAAATTTGTTTTATCAGTATTTTTCCTTTATGTTTCCATCCTTTCTGTGCCCGCCTACCCTACGACAAATCTTTGCTCTATTTCAAGGTTAGTAAGATTTTTCTTCTTATGTTTCTTCCAAGAATCTCTTAGATTTACCTGTTCTACTATTTAGTTGTATTATCTATGTTATTGTCTTCTTTACTTTGCTTCATGGATGTCCAATAATTGTTCCAGCACCAACATTTTAAATTTCTACCAATAAAGTTATACAAATTTACACCAATGTGTAAAAACTTTGCTCATTATTTTCTTTCTTTATAATTATCTTTCTATTATAGAAATGACACTTGATAGCTTTATGAAACATGGAAAATACATAAATATAAAAAAGAGCACAATAAAGGAATTGGTTAAAAATCATCACTTAGAAGTAATAAAATTTTTGTGCATGTACATGGCATGCATTATATATATGCACAATGCATATGTGATATAATATTTATATAAAGCTATATATGACATATGATATAATAGATATTCAAGATTATACTAACATATATTATGCATTATATATTAAATAACTATATATAAAACAATTGATTAAAAGTAATAGATACGTATTAGTAAGTGATTTGTATGTCCAATACAGTGTTTTCAAGTGTTATTATAGAATTATAAAATAATTATTTTCATGGAGAAACTCTTTTTAATATATAATTGTATTCTTATAAATATTTAAAAGTGGGATTGTTAGGTTAAAGAACATATATGGTTTTAAGACTGGGCATATTTTATTAAGATTACTTTCCCAAATAGTTGTACTTCTATATTCTTCCAACATCAATGATAAGAATACATGTTTTACAGCACTTGGACAGTTTTGAATAATGTCATGCTTTAAAATAAATGTTAGTGATGAAGACACATAATTCTTGATTATTGCTTTTACGTAACATATCTTCCATTATTACTGAAAGTGAATATTCTTTCTTATGATTATTGGTCTTGTGGATGTTTTCTCCTGTGAATGGACTATTTATGTCTTTTTTGTTTTTTCCTTCCTGGTGAATGCTATCTCTTTGAGACATACTCCTACTTTCATTTCTATAAAATAATATTTTGACTTTCTCTCTAGATCTGAGAAGCTTACACATCAAACTCAGTATCTGTTGACCTTCCTGGGAATCAGTAGTGAATCCTATTATTTTGCATGTGTGTATGTTAAATTTGAGGGAAGATACTTGAATACCAATCAAGATCTTCTCCCAAATTTACCTTCCATATTTGTATGTCATTTAAAAAGCATAGCATTTTGATTTATGAGAAGTAGACTTTTAGAATAGGAGGTGGTATGGGTTCTAAAGCCTTGCTTTGCTTGTCAGATATTAGCTCTTTAAGAATAGTAATGTGAAGTGTGTGCCATCAATGGTGAACAGGAAAGCAACAAGATAATTCTGCCCAGGTTACCTGAAATAGGATTAGAAACATGAACAAGAGGGAAAGCCACAAGTATGGGACTTTGAGAAGAGGTATTATGTCCTTCTTCCCTCCTATGGGAGTACACTAGAACACTAAACAAGATTGAAGAATCTTGAATAAATGCAATCTGGGACTAAAGTGTTCCTCACTTTCCAAAATGTGGCCTGAGGATCTTAGTAAGCCTTGGAGAAAAGCCCAAGATCAAATGAGACACTGTACGAGAAGAATACTGTATAGATGGTTGCCTGAGGCATTGAGTTGACAGGCCTAGGGACAACCTCGCAGAGTTCTGTTTACTGCAAAATTCTGGAAGTTATAACAGAAATACCCCCTACCCTGGAAAAGAATACAGACACAAGTAGGGAGAGAAAGAGATTGAAAGCATACAGTAGGCCACCTGTATTGGTGCTATAGCCACTCCTGCCTGGAAAGACATTTCCAATGTCGCCAACCCCATTCTATATCAACACTTAGATACCGTATTTGGAATTTTATTTCAATTATTGTTCTTATTTTCTGGTCTTAGATAAATCCTAAGCTCATTAAGAGCAAAAGCTAAATTCCATTCACTTCTTAAAAAACTCTCATGACTTAAATCTTGTCTGTAACATAGTGGCTATTCAAACATGAAATATCTTAAATTTAATGCAGTTTTTTGGGCAAACTTTTAAGGGGAAGAAACATCTGATTTGGCTGTGTCTTCATTCCATCAACTGCTTTCAAGGCTCCAGTCTGACTTCATGAAGAAGACAGATTAGAAGGTAGGAAATAGAATATATGCTCATGTTTTTCAAACTTAGCTACTACTAATATAGCCTGGTGAATATCTTAGGATTCTCATCATCTGAATTGCCAACTTCTATCCTAGAAGAGAATCAGGAAAGGAACAGACGGATGTAGGACCAGTGGGAGAAGGCACAGAAATATTATTTCCCTTTTGGATATTATTATTCCTATTTAATAGCTTAGAAAGCAGATGATAGAATATTGTCATTTTATCACAATCACAGAGCTATGCCATAGCAAAGTCAAAATGCAAACCCTGATTTATCTGGCCTCAAACAACATACGCTTGCCCCTACATGAGGACTTCTCAGTAAGTGTAGAAATAAATAATAGGTGGAATGTTATGTCGATTTGATTCTTTCAGCCCTAAGATCAGCTAGACAAAGCATAGGGCAGTTGGAATCCCTGGCTTACTGTCTCTGACATGAGCTGTCTCATCAAATAGTCCCAGAGTATACAAATATTATATTTTTCTGTCTATCTTGATGTAAAAATTGCTGAAAGTCATCACATACCATCATACTGCATTTCCAATAAGTTTTTAGGTAAGTATAAGGAGTTGAAGAAGCAAAACCGGCTACAAAGTGTATACTAATAGATAAACAGAGAAGAGATGGAATTGTAGACAGAATACAACCAGAGCAGGTGTATTTTTCTGATATACACAGTAGATGAATGGCAGTTTACCAGTTTGCAACATGTGTAAATTGAGTGAGTGGAAAGCAGTGGAACTTTAGCTAGGTGACTCTAAAAATAAAAGGAAGTGAGAAGTCTGGGAAAAATATTTACTAAAGGATCAGATATTACAATTAGTAATAATGTTTCAGGGTCAGGAATAAGGTTTTTGCCAACTTGTGACTAATATCAGGATCCCTACTTTCTATGGATATGTTACTCTTCTAATGTTAAATATCCTCATTGGAATCTTATTTATGCTATAAACGTTCTTTGCAGAGCTTACACCATATATGTACAAAATTCAAAAACTTCAGATTTTAAATGCCACACATTTCAGATGATGATAGCTAAGCAAATGAAATGTAAATTTCCCTAATTTTTCTAATGCCATACTTTATTTTTTGTGTCACTTAGGTATCTGGGGACACACAAAGAAGATAGTCAGGTTCACAGACCTCCAAGGAATGGTACTTATTCCATGGATAGTGGAGGCTTCTGAGAACAGACTGACCCAAGATTCAGGTATTGTTAGAGAAGACAGCTAAGCAGACATGAGCAGGGAGGAGAGGGTCCCTACCACCCAGGAATGTCAGGTGATCATCGGGTCATGGTCAGGTTGCAGCAGGTGCCAGGGAAAGACAGTGTCCCAGCAGATTAAAAAAAACCTGGAGTTGGTGATCAGCAGCTTCTCTGTAAGATCTCAGGAGGTGGGCAAGCGGGATCAAGCATGCACATATCGGCAAGATGACAGAGTTTAACTGATATATGACCTTTCCCTAGGAACACTTGACTAGTAGGGGAAAAATGCCTCAAGTGAGCATGTGCACAACTTCAATAAACACACTGTGCAGGCAGCCCCTCCCAAGAGCTGGCAGGCTAACATGCATGACAGCCTGCCCCAAGGGAAAAATCAAGGGAGGAGAAATACAAATCCCAGAGCCATGCCAATGTATAAAACTCCAAGTAAAGGGCTGAACAGGGCACTTGGATCTCTCAAGGCACCCATTTGGCCTTCTTCCTAGAGTACTTTGCTTCCTTTTGTTCCTGCTCTAAAACTTTTTAATAAACTTTCACTCCTGCTCGAAAACTTGCCTCATCTCTCATTCTGCCTCATGTCCTTCAGCTAAATTCTTCCCTCCAAGGAGGCAGGGATGAAGTTTGTTGCAGACGTGCCAGATTCACCACTGGTAATGTTGTGATTTGGAGAAGGAGATTTTCATTAAGGTGATTGCAATGAGCTTCAGACCACCACTAGGATATTGTATCCAGACTCCCAGCAGTTACTTTGTCCCTGTTGCTAAAATAATTCTCATCTCTTGGAAAGCCATTTTACATAGTGGACAAGAACAGTGGAAATAAAACCAAACTGTTTGGATTGTATCCTGGCTGAATAACCTTGGTAGATAACTTAATCTTTCTGTGCTTCAATTTATATCAAAATGGAAATAATTATTATAGTACTACTAATGGAAAAACAAATCTCTGTAAAATATTGTAAAGAGGTTTATTCAGAGCCAACATGAGTGACCATGGCCTGGGGAACAGTCTCAAGAAGTCACGTGAAAGTCTGCTCAAAGTGGTTGGGTTACAATTTGGTTTTATACATTTTAGGGAGATAGGAGTTACATGCAAAGACATCAGTCATACATGAAAGCTATACCTTGGTTCAGCCCCAAAAGGCAGGACATCTCTGGATGGTGGGGGAGGGGTGAGGGGAGTGGGGAGGATTACAAGTCATAGGTGGATTTTAGGGATTCTTTAGTTGACAATTGGTTGAGAGAGTTATGCTTGAAGTCAGTAGAAAGGAATGGTTGAATTAAGATAAGGAAGTTGTGGGGACCCGAGGCTCTTGTCACGTAGATGAAGCTTCATAGGTAGTTGCCCTCAGAGAAAATAGATGGTAAATGATTATTTTCAGACCTCAAAGTTGTCAGACTCTCAATTAATCTTTACTATACCTGGGAAAGTCCTAGAAAAGAAAAGCCTGGAAGCACTGATGGAGATTTAATGATGCGAGTTTTCTCCACAAAAGATGGCTTTGCAGAGTCATTTCAAAATGTGTTAAAAAATACATTTTAGGGTAAAGTATTTTGATTTCCTTCAGGGCCTGCTATCTTTCATGTGGTTCTATATGAGTCCGTTTGGAAAGTAAACCACATTTTACTGGGTTAATTTAAAAGAAAATAATTTAATGAGATTTTATGGTTGGAAGGGTATGACTTAACCATTGACTTGCATGATATTAAGTCCTGTTCATAATTTAGTACTTTATTGCCACAAAGAGTCTGTTTTGTCAGACTTACTATCTGTAATTTATCCTTAATTCTGGTCATTTGTATCTAACTCCAAAAGGGAGTGGTTTACAAGGCATATCCAACTTATCTTCTTGTCATGGCCAAGAATTGAGACTTTAGGGTTTCTCTGGGGTCTCCTTGTGCAAGAAGGGGTCTGTTCAATTGGTTGCAGAGCTTAGGATTTTATTTTTGGTTTACAGTACATATCTTATCATGTTATTATAAGAATTAAATAACTTAATACATGCAACATGCTGAGAATTATCCCTGACATAGAGTAAACCTTTAACAAATGTTAACTATTTTTAATATCACCTTATGAAAAGCAGCTAGAGTCCTTAACCAAAATGCAGGCTTTACTCTAGTTTCTCTTCAGATCGCATAAATCTTTTGCCTTTTACCAAAATGCAGGCTTTAATGCTAAATTTTTGGGAAATACTGATTTTCTTATTACCATTTCATGATCTAAAGTCCTAGTGATTAATTTACGATCTACAATCCTCCTGAACTGCTTTGCATCCCATAATATTTTAAGTGCATATATGTTCTCCAATAGTCACTGTTCTAGTCAGGGTTCTCTAGAGGGACAGAACTAATAGGAGATATATATTGTTGTGTCTCCTGGTGGCAGTGTTCTTCCCTCTAGAACTAAGACCTCTAGGCCAGCAGAATGTAATGTTTCAGTAACAGGAAGCAAAAATTTTGCTAGTGGATCACTAGGAGTGATGGTAAGTGGTGCCACTTCCACTTCCACCCCTTGATTCCTGGACCCGTGAATCCTGGCTATGGGAAAAACAATACCATATATTGGATGCTGATTCTGAGCATACACAGCCTTCTAAAGAACTATGCTCCAGCTCTGCAAAGTATTGTCACCTAGCTGGCCTAATTGTGATTTCAAAACACCATTCCACTGTTCTATCAATCCAACTGCTTCAGGATAACGAAGAACATGGTATGATCAGTAATTCCATGAGCATGAGCCCACTGCCTCACTTCTTTAGTTGTAAACTGAGTGCCTTGGTCAGAGGCAATGCTGCATGGAATACCATAATGGTGGACAAGACATTCTGTGAGTACAGAGATAGTAGTAGTTTTGGCAGATTCACTGCATGTGGGATAGGCAAACCCATATCTGGAGTAAGTGTGTATTCCAGTGAGGACAAATCTCTCTCCTTTCAATGATGGACGAGGTCCAATAAGATCAACTTGCCACTAGGTGGTTGGCTGATCACCCCAAGAAATGGTGCCGTATGAAGGGTTCAGTGTTGGTCTCTGTTGCTGGCAAATTGGGCACTCAACAATGGCTGTAACCAGGTCAGTCTTGGTGAGTGGAAATCCATGTTGCTGAGCCCATGAATGACCTCCATCCCTGCCAACATGGCCACTTTGTTTATGAGCCCATTGAGTGACGACAGGAGTGACTGAGGAAAGAGGCTGAGTGGTGTCCTTAGAACAGGTCATCATATCCACTTGATTAATAAAATCCTCCGCTGCTGACATCACCCATTGGTGAGCACTCACGTGGGATACAAATATCTTCACAGTTTTTTACCACTCGGAGAGAGTCCAACCACATATCTCTTCCTCAATTTTGTCACCAATTTTCCAGGCATGCTTATTCCAAGTCCCTGATCATCCAGCCAAACCATTGGCTACAGCCCATGAATCAGTATATAATAGCACATCTGACCATTTCTCCTTCCCTGAAAAGTGCACAGCCAGGTGCCCAGCTTGAAATTCTTCCAATTGGGAAGATTTCCCTTCACTTATGTCCTTCAGGGATATCCAAGAAAGCGGCCATAGTGCTGCAGCTGTCCACTTTCTGGTTATGCCTGCATATCATGCAGAACCATCTGTGAGCCAGGCCCTAGTCTTCTCTTCCTCTATCAACTGATCATAGGGAACTCTCCATGAGGCCATTGGTGCAGGCAGGAAGAGAGAAGGAAGGGTGGCAGGAGTGGAGACCATGGGCATTTGAGCCACTTCCTCACGTAACTTGCTTGTGCTTTCAGGATCTGCTCAAGCCCGATCACATATATACCACTTCCGTCTGATGAAGGAATGCTGCTTTGAATGACCCACTTCATGATTACATGGGTCAGAAAGTACTCAGTTAATGATACGCAGTTCAGGTCGCATGGTGACTTGATGATCTGTCGTCAAATGTTGAGTTTCTACCACAGCCCAATAACAGTCCAAGAGCTGTCTCTTAAAAGGAGAGTAGTTATCTGCAGAAGATGGCAGGGCCTTGCTCCAAAATCCTAGAGGCTTCTGGTGTGATTCACCTATGGGGACCTGCCAAAGGCTCCAAACAGCAATCTTATCTCCCACTGACACCTCAAGCACCATCAGATCTGCAGGGTCATATGCTTCAAGTGGCAGAGCAGCTCACACAGCAGCAGCCTGGGCCTGTTGCAGAGCCTTCTCCTGTTCTGGATGCCACTCAAAACTGGCAGCCTTTCGGTTCACTGGATAAATGAGCTTGAGTAACACACCCAAATGAGGAATATGTTGCCTCCAAAATCCAAATTGGCCCACTAGGCGTTGCCCCTCTTTCTTGGTTGTAGGAGGGGCCAAATGCAGCAATTTATCCTTCACATTAGAAGGAATATCTTCACAGATCCCACACCACTGTACCCCTAGAAATTTTACTGAGATTGAAGGTCCTTGAATTTTAGTCAGATTTATTTCCCATCCTCTGGCATGAAAATGTTTCACCAGTAAGTCCAATGTGTTTGCTACTTCTTGCTCAAGGATTCCAATCAGCATAATGTCATCAATGTTATAGAGCAGTGTTATACATTGTGGAAGCAAAAAGTAGTCAAGTTCTCTCCAAATAAGATTATGGCACAAAGCTGGAGAGTTGATATACCCCTGAGGTAGAACAGTAAACATATATTGCTGACGCTACCGGCTGAAGGCAATTGCTTCTGGTGACCTTATGGACAGGAATGGAGAAAAGGCATTCACCAAGACAATGGCTACATACCAGGAGATGTGTTAATTTGTTCAAGCAACGAAACTGCAACTGGTATAGCAGTTGCAATTGGCATCATTACTTGGTTAAGCTTGTGATAATCCACTGTTCTTCTCCAAGATTCATCTGTCTTCTGCACAGGTCAAATGGGAGAGTTGAATGGGGATGTGGTGATAATCACCACCCCTGCATCTTTCAAGTCCTTGGTGGTGGCAGTAATCTCTGCAATCCCTCCAGGGGTAGAATATTGTTTTTGATTCACTATTTTTCTAGGTGGAGGCCGCTTAATGGCTTCCATTTGGCCTTTCCCACTATAACAGCCCTCATCTTACCAGTCAGGAAGTCAATGTGGGGGTTCTCCCAGGTGCTAAGTATGTCTATGCCAATTATGCATTCTGACACTGGAGAAATGACCACAGGATGAGTCCAGGGATCCACTGGACCCACTGTAAGTCAGACCTGAGCTAAAATTCCATTAATTCCCTGACTTCCATAAGCCCCTACTTTAACTAGAGGACCACAATGACAGTTTGGATCCCCTGAAATCAACATCAGCTCAGAGCCAGTGTCAAGTAGTCCCTGAAATATCTGACAATTTCCCTTTCCCCAAATGCACAGTTACCCTGCTAAAAGGCCAGAGGTCTCCTTGGGGAAGGATGGGAGAAAGATTCACTGCATGAATTGTTGGTAGTGCAGTGGGGTTCTTCCTCAAGGGGACCCAGCCTCACTTCATTCAAGGGATTCTGGGTATGTAAACTTGCTCAAGTCTGGAAATTGATTGAGGGACCGTGATTCTATGTTTTTGTAATCAAATTAGTCTTTTATCCATTCGACCTAGAAGCTTTCTGCTTGTATAAATTAACTAAAAATGTGGTAAGCTTCTTATCAATTTCACTTCTAGGAACCTGGTGTCTAATTAGCCAATGCCAGAGCTCTACATGAGTCAGACTATTCTGATTGCCGCTTTGCCTCTGCTGTCTATTACAGTAGCTATGCCCACCTTCTCTTTCACAGTTGAGTGCTGCCACTTGGCCCCTGCCACCTCAGGATCCAATTATTCCTATTGTATTTAAATTTCACAGTTGAGTTACTGCAGTTCCCACTGTTAGGTCTGACATATAGAGCAGAGCAATTACAGGGCTCGTCAAAGATGCAGGTGCTGCTCTCACAAATCTATTTTGCAAGGCGCTGATCAAAGGTGCATCTTCTGGACCCCCCCTCCCCCCTCCCCCCCCCGGCTGGGATGAACTGGTCTATGGTGACTAATCCACTCCACCATCTCAATCTCCCTAAGCCTTTAAATCCCTTCCTCTGCTTTAAACCAAGAGAGATTAGGCATATCCAGGTCCTTCACAGTGGGGCATCTTTTAATCCATATTTCAGCTAACCAAGCAAATAAACTATTAGAACCATTTTTAACTACCTGAGCTGCAACATTAAAAGCAGAGACCCTATTTAGTGGGTCCAAATCAATAAATTCAGCCTGATCCAACTCTATGTTCCTTCCACAATTATCCCATACCTGTAATATTCTTTCCCATGCCTGTTCTCCTGATTTCTGTTTATATAGATAATTCAAACTGTTCTTTTTGAGTGTAATGCACTTTCTCATAGGTCACACTCTCAACTTCACCTCTAGGGGCCTACTAAGACTTTCGTTATAGGTTTAGAAGCAAATAGGATGTTGGGAGTGGCTCCTGAGGATAATCAACATGATCTTACCTGGCAACTGCCTCAGGAAAGGCCATCACTATGGCTCTAGGAAGCACAGGGTTTATCTCCTCAGACAAAGATAGAAAAGCTGATGGCAGCATGGGTTGGCAGGGTGGGGAGAGAGGGGGGATGTTGACACTACTGGAGATGGGGAAGCTGATCCTTCTGGCAAAAAACGTTCATCAGAGTTTACAAACTCAGTGTCCCCGGCTTCATTAGGGTCCTCTCATACATCTCCATTCCAAGTAGCAGGGTCCTGTTTTTTCCAATCGATGCCCTCACTGTAACAGTAGACACCTGGCTAGGCTGTGCATGCATCTTTCATTGCAGGTCGGCCACTTGCATGATAAGAACTTGGGTCTGTTTTTCCACAATTTAAGGGCTTTCTCTACAGGAGATAAGACTCTCACTCAGTGCAATCTTATCAGACTTGAGGCTCAGTATCTGCTTCTGAACCCGGGAGACAGAATCCCTGATTTCATCATTGTCTTTGATCACTTTGTTTACTGAACTTAGCAGTATCCAACCAGTTGTGTTATGCTCCTTGGTTCTCCACATATGACCAAATGTATTATGTATGGAGTCACTAAACTCCTTGCCTGGTACCACTCCTGGTACTAAACCACTTCTGGTACCAAAATCTGTATTACTCAGAGTTCTCTAGAGGGACAGGACTAATAGGATATATAAAGGGTAGTTTATTAAGTATTAACTTACATGATCACAAGGTCCCACAATAGGCTGTCTGCAAGCTAAGGAGCAAGGACAGCCAGTCTGACTCCCAAAACTGAAGAACGTGGAGTCTGATTTTTGAGGTCAGGAAGCATCTAGCATGGGAGAAAGATGTAGGCTGGGAGGCTAGACCAGTCTCTCCTTGTTATGTTTTTCTGCTTGCTTTATATTCACTGACAGCTGATTAGATTGTGCACACCAGATTAAGGGTGAATCTGCCTTCCTCAGACCACTGACTCAAATTTTAATCTCTTTTGGCAGTATCCACACAGACACACCCAGATCAATACTGTGTATCCTTCAATCCAATCAAGTTGACACTCAGTATTAACCATCATAGCCACACATCAAAACTTTTCAGTTATAGACAAACTTGAGGACTTTCTTGTTTCTATGCCTTACCTAGGTAAGGTGCTAAAGTACAAAGTCCATAAACTGTCTCTTAAAATGTGAAAATTTCCTGAATATAGTGGAGGGCTTGCAATGCATTATACAGAATAAAACCAAGGAAGGTCATTAAGAAATGGCAAAGTCATGGAAAATAAAAAACTTTATGAAGATTCCAAGTTAGAATGAAGAAAAAGAGAGAGGAAGTTGAGATTCACAAGCTATCTTCTTTGCAGTGCACTTCACTGTAAAGTCTGTTGAATAGCATCATGCCCATTTTTAATATTGGTTCTTTGCAGTATAAACAACTCTTAACCATCTTTCTCACATGATTGTGTGGGGAGATATTTTTCTATGCTATATAAATGGCAGAACACATTTTTTGGCAGTGTTCCTGAGTGAGTCACAAATAGCCCATTGTCCAAAAGCATCTCCCCACCTACACAATCAAAGATAATTATTTCTACAGTATGTTATCTTTTCTAACTTTATATAAGTGAAATGAGAAACACAAGAACTTAAAGACAGACTTCTCACTTCACAGCCTGATCTAGGCCTGACTTTCATAATTACAGTGAAATTTTCTTTACTTTGAAGGGCTCAAAAGAGTCGATCGTGTCACCTCAGTTAGTATCTCTGGGAATGCTAAAGGGTAGAGTATATGTTTCTTGACCTACAATGGAGGACTGGATAAAGTTATTACTGCTTTCACAGTCACCTTATAGGCTGAGAGTAAGGCACGCACTAGGATGACTGTGCGCTGGTGTTTTACTGAATGCTCCAAGGACTGCCCTCTGCAAATAATATTTCCAAAATGAAAATGTAAACAAAACCTAAGCCTAATAAACAAACTATTTACTTTAAAAGATGCATGAAATCAAGGGTAATATCAAGACAGCCATGGCTAGGCTGAAGAAACTGTGAACTTCAACCTATCAGAGTAACTTGGCACCCTTTTGAGGCAGGAAATTAGAGTCTGGAGGCAAGGAAGAGAAGGCCGATTCACACTTCAGCTATGACAGGAAATATCCTTTCCATAGGGCATACACAGAGTAAATGACTTTGAAACTTTACTTCATCCTTTTCATTTACATAGGGTGTACCCCAAGTAAAGGGTATTTAAATTTCCAAGAATTCTGTAGCAGGGCCTTTGAGCCCCTATGCTCAGGCCCACTCCCACAGTGTGGAATGTACTTTCATTTTCAATAAATCGCTTCATTCCTTCCTTGCTTTGTTTGTGCTATTTGTCAGATTATTTGTTCAAGATGCCAAGAACACTATTAACACTTCATTACATACTATATCCTTATAAAGTTTTTACTGAAACCCTGTATGGGGAACTAGCTTATCCTTATACAGTTTCAGACAAGATTAGTTCCTCTGACAAATGTACAAGTTGTTTGGAGAAATGATATTAATGTACATAAAATATTATCAGGATGTCTAAAATAAAATGTATGCAACTTGATAACATCTATAAGTACTCCATAAATTCATACAAGAGGAATATCATTAAGCCACAGAGAAGATGATGGAAAAAAGCAGACTAAGTGACTAGTTTGAAGGAGGCATGCTAACTAGACAAGAGAAGTGTTCCTTAATTAGACTCTCCTCTTGCCTGGGTGTCATGCCTCATCACTTCCCCAGGAAAGTTTAAGAATTTCTATGAACCCATAACTGCTGTACATGGCCTATTCTTCTCCTTTTCAAATGTGATTATTTATTGATACTATCCTGTTCTTGTACTACAGTTGTCTATTGGGGATGTCATGGGCATACAATTCACATTAACTTTTTAGTTAATAAATTTGTAAATCAAGAGCAGTCATATCCTGACATGACGTCAATATAGAATATCATATGAACAGACTTTGAACTTGGGCATTGCCTCTCTTGGAGATGGAGTGAGTATATTTTGTGATCAGAAGGAAGTAAAGTCGTTATTTGTGACAAAGACAGTAGACTGTAGTAGACTAATAATTTTCAAAATATTAGCTGTTTTTCTTCATGGAAGTATTGCACATTCCAGTTCCTTTAACAACAGGTTTAGCTATCGGATTTGCTGTGCCTCTCCACTGAGGAAAAGATACATCCCCATCCTACTAATACTAGGTTTCTTGTGACTTGCCTTAACAAGGTGGCTGATATAGGGTGGTAGGCTTTGCCTTGGTGGAAGGGAAGACCATCTTGATATAGCAGGCAGGCATGAGTAAAGGAAAAACACAAGACATTTTTGAGGAGCAATGAGGAAGTAAGGCTGAATAAAACAGAAGTGTTACAAAGAAATGAGGTGTCAACATTTGTGTGTAAGTCATTTTTAGGCAATGAGAAATCTGAAAACTAGGCAAGGGAAGGGGGTTTATACTTCATACTGTAACATTTATGAACATTCACACTTTTAGGCAGGGGCTTACAAAATGAAAATACATGTAATAATAATTAATTTGGCTGTTATAAGCCAGAAAGAATGATTGGGTGAGGAAGCAACAGGAATTCTAGAAAAGTGAAAGAGCTGTTAACAGTAGTTCAATTGTGGGTGAAATAATAAGACCCATATTTAAATGTTGTCAGTGGATACAGAAAGGAGGTAAAGAACAAAATAATTATTTCAAGTGGAACTATGGAGTTCCTGGCCATGAATGAAATATAGAGAATAAAGAAAAGGAATGAGTCAAAGATGACTTTATAGTCTTATATCTAAAGGGCTGGGAAAATGGAAACACCATGGATAGAGGTGGGTAAATTAGAAGAACTAATTTTAAGTAAAAATACTGTATATTTGGAGTGGATATGTTTTCTTTCTTTATTTGAAATGAACCATCCAGTGGAAAATTGGAAAGCTCTACTGCCAGGATCAGAGATCAGGCCCCATGAGGAAAATCTGTGAGTCATCTACACAAGGTTTATCACTAAAGCCAAGAAAATAGATGAGTCTTCTGAGACAAAGACTGGAGCAAAAATAAAGGAGCTTAAATGAGAAGCAACAGTCAGGGGTCAGAGGGAGCCAGAGATGTCATAGTATCAAAGAAGTTAGATATGCATATATACTAGACATATATATGTCAGTATATTTATTTTTTACAAAATATAGTTTCTTTAGGATTGTCTGAAGCATGAGATAGAACAAGATTAGATAGGATTAAAAAAGTTCTTTGGACACAACAACTCTTATTTTTTGTTTAAAGTGTCATTTAGTGATGAAGAGAATTGAGAAGGCTCTTGAAGTTTAAACATGGCATACCATAAGCATTGGAAATCAAAGATACTGAAAAATAGATGAAAGAGGATAAGTGTGAAAGAAGTAAAATTTTTTTATCTACCAAGAATGAGGCCGGGTGCGGTGGCTCAAGCCTGTAATCCCAGCACTTTGGGAGGCCGAGACGGGTGGATCACGAGGTCAGGAGATCGAGACCATCCTGGCTAACATGGTGAAACCCCGTCTCTACTAAAATACAAAAAACTAGCCGGGCGAGGTGGCGGGCGCCTGTAGTCCCAGCTACTTCGGAGGCTGAGGCAGGAGAATGGCGTAAACCCAGGAGGCGGAGCTTGCAGTGAGCTGAGGTCCGGCCACTGCACTCCAGCCGGGGCGACAGAGCAAGACTCAGTCTCAAAAAAAAAAAAAAAAAAAAAAAAAAGGAATGCAGTGAGGGACATAGGTGGAAGGAATAGTTTATGTGGATAGCGTCTCCACTTGACTTGACTCTGTACGTCTGTGTGAAAATATTATAAATAGTCAACATATATTGAGTCCTTACTATGTGTGAAGCATTGAATGGAGCACTTTACTATATTTAGCCATTTTAGTCATGTGAATAACCTTATTGATTAAGTAACTTTATTATTATCCCCCACTTAGAAAATGCCCAAGGCAGTTAAAAGTAAAATTAATATAGGTTACCAGTAAGTGGAAGAATTGGGAGTTAAATCCATGAGTTAGGATTCAGAACTACTAACCTAAATCACTATTTTAGGATGAAAATAATTGTTGTTGAATTTGAAACTAGGAAAACTTAGTGAGGCCATTAAAACAAGCAAATTGAGGTGACTAGTGGGTTGTTAATCAAACTCTAACTAAATGAATGTATCTGTTCTAGTAACTCCCATTTTAAATACTAGAAATTTCATAATAAAAGAAACATATGTTTTTTACATAGTAATTGAGCATAATTCTTCAAAATTTATGATTTCCTCTACTATCTCATTTGACATGATCCTTATAGCAAATTATGTAAAATACAATATTGGCAATCTTTTTTTATCTTTGCAGATGAGAAAAATCTGAGGGGGGAAGAGCTTAAGTTTGCCAAAGGTGCCCTGTTAGAACGTGACAGAGCTGGAACTCAGAGTTACTTTGCTAACTGCTCTTCTATCAAGCATCTGATTCAACTGAAGTTAGCAGAAGATATACATACATAGCATTTCACAAACTCCTCTAGTTTTTTCTAGTTATTCCTGAAGAAAACATTACATAGGAATTGGGGAAATCTAACTCTTTAAAAGATGAACTTCCACTCTGGACTGACTTACTGACTTCTCTTTTCTTTGGACAAAGTCCAGTTACTGCATTTAACCCAGAAATATAGATTTAACACAGAAATATAGATAATTCATTTATAGATAATTCTTCAGAATTATTTCTTCATTACTTTTGAGAACAACTTCCTTGAGGCAGTAATGAAGCTCTGTGTACCCTTTCAGCATGCCATCCGAGACGCAGAGTATTACTTTTAGCATTGAAGTTGAACATCATTGAAATTGAACATTGAAATTGGAAAGGCGTAATTTGTCCCATGTTCCTATGAGTCACATATTTTAACAAAGCCCCAACTTGTAATCTTTTGTCACGATGTTGTAAAACCTTTTCTTTGGTATTATTCTTGCTCCTGCTTAAGTTATTAGCAATAATCTAAGTTACAATTAAAAATAACATTTCGGTCTCCATTTTTCAAGTAGACACTTTACAAATTATTGTTATTTACTTAAGTCCAGTACTGTGAAATTACCAGCAGATGTTAGGGATTTAGTGAAAACAAAATAAATTATTTACTCACAACACCATCCAGAAAAATTACATTCATTGCCATTTTCTCTATTTTTCCTCTGTAAGATTGGCTAAAAGAAATTTAGCTTCAAGTACTACCATTCTTCACTTTGGAAAAAAGGTCCCACAGAATTTGTTTGTTTACTTGAGCTTAGATGTTTAGGTTTCATGATTAACAGTATGTAAAAAGTGAGCATCCATGAGCAGATATTGTTCGATGTCTTGTGTGGAGGTTTGACACGCTGACAGTGCAGGGGTCCAGATTCTGGCTCCCTCTCAAGAGATGGCATAGGAAACTCTGGCAGTATCCTATTAAAACAGCGAATTAAGCAGGAATTACCTTACTATGTCCAGGGTTAACTATGAAGAGAAAACATGGTGCATGTGGTTATCTCAGATTTTAGATCAATAAATTGGGAGTCTGTAGAAAGATGAACCATTTCACTTCTGCAAGGTAAAAGAAGTCTATCCAAAAATAGCTCTTTCTCCTAAGAGTAAGATAATACTAACTGAAACTCCATTTCCAGGTTAATTGGATTAGTGTGTCATCTGTTAAAATGCACATAGCCTGGACTAATTAAGGGGTCAATCAGTAACTATTTTCCCCAACACAAAACAAAATTCATCCATGCTGAGGACAGTAAAAAACCAGGCTTCTGGCTGGGTGCGGTGACTCATGCCTGTAATTCCAGCACTTTAGGACGCCAAGCCGGGTGGATCACCTGAGGTCAGGAGTTTGAGACTAGCGTGGCCAACATGGTGAAATCCCATATCTACTAAAAACTACAAAAATTAGCACTGTGTGATGGTGGGCGCTTGTAATCCCAGCTACTCGGGAAGCTGAGACATGAGAATTGCTTGAACCCAGGGGGCAGAGTTTGCAGTGAGCCAAGATTGTGCCACTGCACTCCAGCCTGGGAAAAGAGCGAGACTTTGTCTAAAAACAGAAAAAAAAACAACAAACAAAAAAATAAACAACAACAAAAAAGGCTTCTGAGGATCTTAAAAAGCAAACAGCCTTTGTATTTGATAGGTTAAGCAATAGTGAACCGCCTATTTCCTGTGTAGGAGTAAAAAATAATGTTTGAGAAAAACTAGTCAGTGAGGTATATGGGATATGGATTAATTTATTACAAAATAATAGACAAATGTGATCTCAGGCTCATGAGTTAGTGTCCCTGCTTTGTCATCAATCTACACTGTTATTGTGGACAATCACCTTATTTTTCTTAGTCTCAATTTTATTACCTCTAAAATTATGATATTAAGCTAGATTATTTTAAGGTTTCTTTTGGCCCAAATTAAAAATCAAAATAATCATCATAGTAGAATTAAAAGACCATAAACACTTAAAATTAGAGCATACCTCAGTGATCAACTCCTACCAAATTCAGGAATTCTTTAATTTCATTAAGTAAGTAATCTCTAGATGAAGACTGACTCTGAGAAGCAACTCTCCATTATCTATAGCAATGGTTCTCAACCTTTTTAACACTAAGGACTGATTTCATGGAAGATAATTTTTCCATGGACGGAGATGGGGGGCTGGAAGAGTGGTTTCAGGATGAAACTGTTCCACCTCGGATCATCAGGTATCGGATTCTTATAAGGAGAGCTCACCCAGATCCCTTGCGTGAGCAGTTCACAACAGGGTTTACATTCTTTTTTTTTTTCTTTTTTTTTTAAGTTCTGGGATACATGTGCAGAACTTGCAGGTTTGTTGCATAGCTATACACGTGCCATGGTGGCTTGCTACACCCATCAACCCGTCATCTACATTAGGTATTCCTCCTAATGCTATCCCTCCCCTAGCCCTGACCCCTACCCTCCAACAGGCCCCAGTGTGTGATGTTCCCCTCCCTGCGTCCATGTGTTTTCAATGTTCAACTCCCACTTATGAGTGAGAACATGTGGTATTTGGTTTTCTGTTCTCGTGTTAGTTTGCTGAGAATGATCGTTTCCAGCTTCATCCATGTCCCTGAAAAGCACATAAACTCATCCTTTTTGTGGCTGTATAGTATTCCATCTGCCATATGTTCTTTATCCAGTCTATCATTGATGGGCATTTGGGTTGGTTCCAAGTCTTTGCTATTGTGAATAGTGCTGCAATAAACATAAGTGTGTGTGTATCTTTACAGTAGAATGCTTTATAATCCTTTGGGTGTATACCCAGTAATGGGATTGCTGGGTCAAATGGTATTTCTAGTTCTAGATCCTTGAGGAATCATGACAATGTCTTCCACAATGGCTGAATTAATTTACACTCCCACCAACAGTGTAAATGAGTTTCTATTTCTCCACATCCTCTCCAGCATCTGTTGTGTATTGTTGGTGTATAGGAATGCTTGTGAGTTTTGCACATTAATTTTGTATCCTGAAACTTTGATGAAGTTGCTTATCAGCTTAAGTAGATTTTCGACTGAGACAATGGGATTTTCAAAACATACAATCATGCCATCGACAAACAGAGACAAATGACATCCACTCTTCCTATTTGAATGTCCTTTATTTCTTTCTCTTGCTGGACTGCCCTGGCCAGAACTTCTAATACTATGTTGAATAGGAGTGGCGAGAGAGGGTATCCTTGTCTTGTACTGGTTTTCAAGGGGAATGCTTCCAGCTTTTGGCATTCAGTGTGATATTGGCTGCAGATAGGTGCAGAAAAGGCCTTCGATAAAATTCAACACCCCTTCATGCTAAAAACTCTCAATAAACTAGGTGTTGATGCGTTTGCATTCCTGTGGGAATCTAATCCCACCGCTGATCAGGCAGGAGGTGGAGTTCAGGCAGTTATGCGCATTGGCCCGCTGCTCACCTCCTGCTGTGTGGCCTGGTTCCTAACCAGCAACGGATGGTACAGGTCCTACAGGTCCACAGCTTGGGTTTTGGGGACTCTGATCTACAGCAGCTTCTTCTAAGAAAGAGGGAGGAAAGCACATGGTTAACAACTTGAGCTTGGGAGTTACATCCAAAAGTTTGAATGCCTGCTCACCTAGCTGAGTGATCTTTGGAAGATCAGTTAATCTCTGTAAACCTTAGTTTGTTCGTTTGTTAGAAAAGATATTATTATTACTATTACTCTTGTGCTAACTTTCTCCTTGACCAAACTTTAGTCAGGCTCCTCTGAGCACTCTTCTTGATGTGTTAGCCCTCGCTGAATCCAATTTTAACAAGAATCCTGTTAACATTTATTTAGCAAGAATCCTCCAACTCTGGCCTGCCTTCAACAGGAATCTCATTACCTTAGTTAGGCCACAGCCACCCTACCCTCGATGTGTCTCAGTGACTTTCCATGCATTGATTCCCCTCACTCTGGTCATTGGCAGTGGCATCACGTTTGGTACACAAATACTGATAGAAATCTGAATTTTCTTTCACCTTGAATTTTTGCTGGTGGTTACTTTTTAACAAACTAATTGCAGTATTTAATAATAAGATGGGATTATTCCAAATAAGTTTCCAAAAAGACAATTTCCAGCCATCTCATTAAATACTGATGGACATGTGTCTTGTGAACTGAGGCTTGAAAGAGATAATGGACACTATAATGATGAAAACTGAATATTGTTAATGGCATGATGGAATAAAGAAATGCATGGAGATAGGAATTAGCAAATAGCTTGTGGGTAATAAGGAAGCAAAGAAGTGAATAATTTTAAATCAGCTTTTAGGCCAGGCGCGGCGGGTGGGCTCAAGCCCTGCTCAATCCAGCACTTTGGGAGGCCAAGACGGTTGCTGATCACGAGGTCAGGGGAGATCGCAAGACCATCCTGCAGCATAACACGGGGCGAAACCCCCATGGTCTCTACTAAAAAATGCACAAAAAAAAAAAAAAAAAAAAAAAAAAATTAAAACTAGCCGGCGCGGCCGGTGGCGGCGCTGTATCCAGCTACTGTGGGAGGCTGAGGGGGCATGAGAATGGCAACCCCGGAGGCGGAGGCTTGGCAGTGAGCGAGATCCCGGCCACTTGCCACTCCAGCCTGGGCCGACAGAGCGAGACTCCGTCTCAAGAATAAAATAAAATAAATAAAAATAATCATCTTTTAGCTGAGTCATTACTTCTTTTGACAAATGTTACATCCTCTCCCCAAAGATTGAGAGATTTGTCTCCAGGGCACTTAGGACTTCGAATATGCCAGTTATTGAACTGTAAATTTTCAACATATGTTATTTGTTATTTTCCTGGAACATAAAAGCAATTCATCAGAGAGGATTTTGAAAGGACAGAAAAGTATATTTGATCTTAATTTTATATCTATCTATATATTCCATTGTGACATAAATAGTAAAAATTTCTCTTCCTTCTTAACAATTCCATTTCCCTCAGATTACGATTTGCCATTTACTTGTCTTGGTTAATTCCCCTTTTAGGCTGTAAACTCCTTGAATATGTAAAGTGAGTTATCTTCAGGATTGTTAATCCCATGATTAAAGAAGTCTATATGAAGATGAGATCCTGTAGGTATTAAATCCTGCCAGGCAACATTTTATTATGCAGTCAGTATTATATGTGATATAGAAATAATACATAAGGGTGGAAAGAGGAATTCTCCCTCGTAAGGAAAAAGATGACTCATGATACGTGAGAGATTGGTAAGGCAGACTTCATTCAAGACTATTGTAATAGGTATAAGGGCTACAGCAATGGGATTTTGTAGTAGGAGAGAGAGATTGGGGTTAACTTTGGATACAGGAAGAAAAAATGTGGATTTGTAGCCAAGGATCAGTGTAGTTGGTGGGTAGAAAATTACTAAGAGGAAACATCAGGTATGAGAGGAGATTTTGTACCTAACAGGATTCTTACTGATGGCAGATCAGACATTATGTGGAGGATGGTGGAGGATGAGGACTCTGATTAGATATCCACAACGATCAGCTATCAAGGATGAGGGATTCTGGCTAAATGGAATTTTTGCTAAAACTGGACTCTTTAGTATGTGTCTGGGTATGCAGCACAGTTGAAAAGAGCTTGGAAAAGCCTGAATGAAGTTTGGTCAAGGATAGAATCTTTGCCATCCTCCATAGCGCAACTATCAGACAAATGAGAATACATTTTATTTGGCAAAACTTGCCTGGCATAAACTAAGAAATTCTGAAGTCATTTAGTTTTTTAAAAATTATTAAGGCAAATAAGTTTAAGTTTTACCATGATAGAGGAATTTTGCCTGAAGACCCAGTGTTGTTAGCCTTTTGTGTCTCTCACCAGCATGCGACAGTACTAAAAATGAAAATTAGATTTAACTATAGCAACAAACATCATCACGTAGAGTAGATAGAACAAAAGTAACCAGGAGAACAAGCTTTAGAGATGATAAAACCTCAGTATCTTGGCAACCTTTTGCATTGGGTTATTTTTAAAAAATGGATAATATTGTGCTCTAGTTCTAATTTATTCACCTACTTGCTGAGTGATAGCAACATTACAACTACAGAACCTGTATGTCATCTTGACATTGTAAGTATTTCTTAAATACGGTAATATGGTAATACTTGTTTTATTTTTTCTTATTTAATTTTGCTGTGGTGGGAAGAAACCCTTCAAGTCATACGTAACTTGATTATGTCAACTGTGGTGCCTTGGTGACAAGTTAGTATTATATCCAATTTTTTCTTTTTTTAAATTTGAAAATTATTTCTAGCGTTTACTGTTTTTATTAGAGAAAGATTTGAGAAAATATGACTTTAGTGTCCCTGTGTCAGCAAAAAATACCTTTATAAACACATTCTGGGATTTAATTTATTGGTCTGGAAGTGTCTGTGAAATATACTTACTATGGCAGAAAGGTATAAGTAAATAAAGGGTTACTAAAACACAGACAAATACTTAAAAATAGTTAAGTTCTATAAATATTAAACGCCATTACTATGTTGGGCACTGTGCTGGGGACGGGCTGTATAGGTACAGATGAATATTAAAAAGCCTAGTCCTTGTGTGGCCAGTAATAAATAATAATCCCTTACAATTTTCATGATTTAGATCTTTAATATCTACCATGAAGTGAATAGTTTACAGTTTATTTATGTATGATTTATAAGTAGCTCTTTGTTAAGTGCATATATTTCTGCTTCTTTGCCTCCACCCAGGGCTCTAAATTGTGGATGGACAAAGCAGTTGAAGGTCAAATCAGAGGCCTGAGTGAAATGTCTCCCTTCCTTTTTTTCCCTCAACTTCAACTTATAAGTTAAGTCAGAACATGTATACCCTTCCTGCAAATGTGTGAAAATCGGATCAGCCATTTTTGCAGGAGGCTGTAACAGACATGCAGTGCCATAATTTTCCTTATATAGATTTTTATCTTGCTATAATAATCATCAAGCATATTATAACTTAACTTAATGAAAACAAATATGTGTCATACTCTTTCCCTTTTGTTTTGCGTGATTTACTTTCCCAGTTATTTATTCTTTTGTCTCACAATGCTTAGCTTAGTAAATATGTGTTAAATGTATAAATGAATGAATTAATATTTCACGCTTTCTGCTATCTCAGAGAGCATTTGTCATCTTTGTTTGCTCTTTTTAACATTTTCTTTTGACAATGTCCCATAAACACTATAATTGCAACTGGAATTTCCATTCTCTGTCACATCTCCTCCATAACCAAGTGGATTAAAATGTTTTCTGCTATGTCCCTTTGTCTCTTCTTCTCAAATTTCTCATGCTTGGGAGGTAGTTTTTGTTTTGTTTTGTTTTGTTTTTGTTTATTTGTGTGTAAAATATTCTGTGGATAATAATATCTAATAACTATATAGAGACATTTCTGGAGCCCTCAACCTCAGATTGTTCAGTTTGCTTTAATATTTCAATGTGTCTTTCTCCCTGTTTCTGAGCATTTACATTTTAAAATGCTACTTAACCTAAAATCTACAAAAATATTTAAGCACGAATGTGTGTATATGTTACACCATAACCGTAGGAGGCGTATATATGTAATATATATATAAAATGAATGCATACATTATTATGCATACATATTATGCATATATATGAATATATTCATATATTCATACATATATATGTGTGAATGCTAATGCTATCCTCTTTTTATCCATGAAAAGAAAATAGGAAAACAGAGATTACAGTTGGGTAAGGAACTGGCCTGGGCTTACAGATGGTGATTTTAAAGCCTGATTTCAAAGGGGCTCCGTGATTCCCAAAGTTGGTGCTTTCCTATGGTGCCTCAATATCTCTGCCAGCATTTGCCACTTTCTGCCTTCATACATTTGAAAGACAAAAATATTAACCGATAAAATACTTGGACATTGACCATTCCATCTTTTCATGAGAACTACAGAATGCCTTGTTGTTTCATGAGAACTTTACAATGACTCATTAATGAGGGAGCTGCGTGCAGTTGTGGAGAGTGGTAATGTGCAAATATAAATTGGCACTAAGCAATGCTTAATTACACATATCCTGCTTCCTAATAATTTTCAAATACCCTGTGTCTATTTTCATCTTCTGATCTCTCATTTTCATTGCACCAAGGTCATTTGCATCTTCTTTCTAGAGCAAGTCAAACATTGCCAGTGGCCCAGCCTGCACTTTGATATCTTCAATATGATCAGATCTGCCTGTTTCTCATTTTATAGACCTGTGTTTTACTGCCTCTTGCTGCAGCTTTCCTGGAGTCCTCTTTATAGATTTTAAATATTCTCATCTTTTGGCTTGTATGCTATTGTGAAAATGATGTTAGGTATCTGAGTTTATTAACCTATGATAGCATCTCTTTTTTAAATTGTGTTCATTTGTCTTCTCTCAGATTTGTAATTTATTTATTTTTAAACAATCTACAGAGAACACATGAAAATAAAGGACTATGAACTAAATGGGGTAGACTTGCCTCACTCTCCTTCTCACATTAATTTATTTCTTCCTGCACCCATTGACTATTAGAATGCAGGTCACTTTGATTCCTAACATCCTCACTTATTTCAACAGCTTATCTGGCAATACTGGATCCACTATTTTAGATCCAGATTTAAGGAAAGAAAATTGTTTATGTTTATTTATCAAAGCCATATTTTTTAATAAACTGGTTAATAACTTTCTCACCACTCCATTTTGGCCTGTTTCAGATTGCCTCCAAAATTAACCATCAGCTATTTTTGGCTCTCTGGCATGTCATTTTCCCTGTGTGTCATGCCTTCTCCAAACCTCGCCAACCTTTTCAGAGAGACGCCTGCATAAGCGTTGTGATCAGTGTTCATGTTAGTGGTCTCCAGATTCTAGTAATTTTTTTCTCTCCCTTTTAATTATTATCAGTTAGTGTCCTTGTTCTAAGATTTTACCTTTTGTGTATACACTTTTAATTCAAACGCTTCCTTCGAGTTCTTTTTTAAGGGGCTGAAAGACTCAGAAGAAAACCATCAAATACCAAACACTACAGAAAACACCAAATGTTACCTTGATCAATCTGCTCAATTTTTGAGATGATGTATCTGCTATAGAACAATTTTTAACCTTTTGATTAATTCCTTGCCATTGCTACCAATTAATTCTGTTTTATATGACATATAATTGTATTCCTTAAAGGACCTTTTCTTTATTTATAATTTCTCTTTTTCTGTGCCATCTTATTGTCTATTTTTAATGTCTAAATCTACTCTTCATCTTCCTATCTCTGAAATATTCCATGTTTTCTGTCTTTTCTTATTTGACATTTTCCTTACACTTTTACCTTGATGATATAGCAAATTCTCTCACTTGTACTTTGATTTTTGTTATTTTAGCTGCAATTTCCTCCCATTTGTTTTTCTGCTTTTGCTCTCTCCACAAAATGTTTCTGCTGCCTTATAAAATATTGACTTTCTTATTGAAAGCCTTACCTTTACTCAGTCACTTTTAAAATCATTCTTCATATGATTTTTAACTTTTTCAGTCATTCTTCAACATCTTGAGAAGGGATCTGAGCCTCATTCCCTCAATCCTAAATTCTTCTTGTTCTAACATGTCATCCTCCATTTACCATTATAAGTTAATTCATTTGGCTCTGAAATTGGCCTACAAATTTCTTCACGAGTGTTTTCAAAGTACAGATTATCTGCTATTGACTATAAGAGGAAGCAAGCAAGAAAATTTTCCAGAAGTTAAGTCTGAGTCTAAGATAGAGGTTTTTCTATTAAATCTGCTTGGCACTCTGGAATGCTTGTTTCTGTCTGGCAAAAAAAAAAAAAAAAAAAATAGTCCATTCAAATATGCTTGTACTTTTTCTTACAAGTGGGGCTTTGGAAGCAAGTCAGACATCATCTTGTTGGAAAGAATAGTAAGGGAAGGACTGAGTCTGCAGTTTTAGCAATTTGACTCTAAGAATGAGTTTTCTTAAATAACTGAGCGCATGCTCATCATCTCTCTCTTACAGGTTTAGTGAACTTTATTTCCTTTCTCATATGGACCGGATCTTCTCTTCCCTCACCTTGATGTCCTCACGCTGTATCCACTTCCTGAAACATTTTGATTTCCCATCTCAGTATCCCACTAACTCTGCTTTATACTACAGGTTTCAGTTTAGGGGTGCTCTGATTTCCTGAGTGGGATACTTTTCTTATATGTTCCCACACCACTTTATATTTACCCTACAACTGGTTTTGTCACACTTCCTTGTAACTACCTTGTAACTATCAGGTCCCGTGTGCCAGTTTCTATAAGTTTCTGAGAGCACAAGATCATCTCAAACCCATCATCAGCATGGTGGCTAAGGGCACTGACTGGAGTCCTTATATCTGTGACCTTTATTAATGCATGATTTTGAAAGAGTTGCTCACCCCTCTGTGCCTCATTTCTCCATCTGTAAATCCAGGATATTATTAGCATTTGCCTTATAATTTTTTGTTTGTGAGATTTAAATACTTAGAGCAATTCCAACTCTTACTCACAGTAAATACTTTGCAAAATTGGTAGAAAGTTTACTATAATTATTAGAATAATAATTATTATTAGTCACAGACACATTTCTAGGATCTCTGACACAGTGTCTGTCATATAGTAGTACTCAATCAATGCTTGTTGAATAAATGAACTAATGAAAAAATAAATGATTTTGAAAATAGTATACTCAGATAAACAATCTAGCAACACAAAAGAATCTGTATAAACTGGAATATGTATAAATGGGAACTTCCCAGATGCTGGATAGCTCTCTTTTTTCCTTTCTGACTGGCAGATATATCTAGAAAGGAGAAAATCTTCCAAAGGAAATTTCATGTAAAAATAGCTGGGCACTGATAATTAGTAAGCGCTTTAGAGATATCCTTTGTTATCTCCAGAAACTTCCTTTCTGGCCTCTTCCCAAATTATACTCCTGCCAAATTTCTCAGCTTTTCAGAAATCTGCTTTTGCCATAGCATTATAAAAAAAGGGAACTTTTTTCTTATTTCACAAGCTGAATTACTTCTTACACACAAATCCTATACATTCCTCTATCACATCTCCTTTTTATTTTTTTATTATACTTTAAGTTCTAGGGTACATGTGCATAATGTGCAGGTTTGTTACATATGTATAGTTGTGCCATATTGATGTGCTGCACCCATCAACTTGTCAGCACCCATCAACTCGTCATTTACATCAGGTATAACTCCCAATGCAATCCCCCCTTCCCCTCTCCCCATAATAGGCCCTGGTGTGTGATGTTCCTCTTCCCGAATCCAAGTGATCTCATTGTTTCAGTTTCCCCATCCTATGAGTGAGGGAACATGCGGTGTTTGGTTTTTCTGTTCTTGTTATAGTTTGCTGCGAGAATCGATGGTGTTCGCAGCGTGCATCCATGTCCCTCAGAAGGACACAAACTGCATCCTTTTTTTTATGGCAGCATAGTCATTCCATGGTGTATATGTGCCACATTTCTAATTCAGTTCTGTCACTGATGGGACATTTGGGTTGAGTTCCAAAGTCTTGCTATTGTGAATAGTGCCGCAATAAACATACGTGGTGGCATGTGTCTTTATAGGGGCAGCATGATTTATAATCGCTTTAGTAATACCGCAGTAGTGGGATGGCTGGTCATACATGGTACATCTAGTCTCTAGTCCTTGAGGAATTGCCATACTGTTTTCGCATAATGGTTGAACTAGTTTAGCAATGCCCCACCACAGTGTAAAAGTGTTCGTCTATTTCTCCCACCATCCGCCTCCAGGCACCTGTTTATTTCGCTGACTTTCTAATGATTGCCGTAACTGGTGTTGAGATGGGTATCTCATTCTGTGGTTTTGATTTGCATTTCTCTGATGGCCAGTGATGCGAGCATTTTTTTCATGTATCTGTTGGCTGTATGAATGTCTTCTTTTGAGAAATATCTGTTCATATCCTTTGCCCACTTTTTGATAGGGTTGTTTGTTTTTTTCTTGTAAAATTTGTTGCAGAACGTTAACATAGGCGTGCAAGTGAACATTCTATAATCCTATGCTGTTTCTCTTCGTTTCTAGCTATTTGCTTGTGTAGATCATTTATTATTGCTGTCGTTGTTTTTGGTCCTATCACCTTTACGGTAAGGTAGCCAAAATCTGCTCAAATGGTTGGATGCAGAGGAAAAAACAGGGTGTTTGTTCATTCCTTCTTTCTTCTTCCTTTTGAAGTAGATATACATTCATGTCTAATCACACATCAAATTGCTCCTGGAATTACTCCATACTAAAATACTAAATATTCACAATTCATTTTTGTATTTTTCCCTCACTGACTTCACATCTATTGAAAACTTGCAATGGGGTGTAAGGAAGGCATAGGAAATAGGTCTTTTTAAGAAATGTATATTATAGTATAATATAGCATAGTCTTTTTGTAATGTTTAATAATTTGATAGTGTTTTGCATACAAGAATAATAACAATTCTAGTAAAATCTAATATCTATTTAGCACTTCCTCTGTGTCAGGTATTCTTCCAAGGATTTTATACACAGAAACTCATTTAATTTTCACAATAAGTCTAGGAGTACTATTAGTATTCCTACTCTACATATGAAAAAATGGAGCAACACATATACAGAGGTAAATGAAAAAAATGGAGCAAATATCCAGAGATAACACAACAATTATTGCACATATATTTGTTGAGCAAAATATGTATATAATTTAAACTAAAAAGTTAACAATTATGAATCCAATGAGATAAAAAATTTGCTTTTTAATGTGGAATCTATAGAAATCCAGGAATGGAATGAGCATTGTGATATGTGGTGGCTGGAAATAAGTTTTGAATTATCATTAGTTTGGGCATTGAAGTGTAGATTGTGTAGATAAGATGTGAATTAGGCATAAAAAAAGAATAAAAAAATCAATGTTAAATGGGTGTGGTCATTGCATTTGACACCGTTCAAATATTTTACACTTATTATGTAATTTAAGCCTCAAAGTATTCTTATAACATGGGTCCCATTTTTATCTCTGTTTTACAGAAGAGGAAATCAAGGCAAAGACAGGATAAGTACATTGCTTAGAGTCACAGATTGATTAAGTAATGGAGGAAGATTCAAATCAGGCACTTCAGTTAGAGAGATCCACTTGTCCACTGCACACAGATTCTCTTGCTGAGGAGAATATTTCCGTTTACTGGGGACCATAAGTAAGAGAGGAATGGGTGCTCACACACAAAAAGCATGAAATAGAAGGTAAAAATACCATGTTCAAATAGGATAGTTGAAATTTACAGGCATAAGACAATAGCAGCAACCTCTTTAATTCCCAATATTGTCATCAGATATAATAAAATAATAAAATTGGGCTTTAAAATGTATTTATAGTATTGCCTGAATGTTTTTGCCTGATACTTCTAGATCCTTTTATACATAACCTTTGATAGAGATACATAGCTGGCAGTCAAACAGAAGGATGGTGAAAGAATTCTAGACAACCAGTTTACCCTCATAATGGCCTCAGTTGAGAGTACAGTCATGCACTGCATAATGACGTTTCAGTCATTATGGACCTCCTTTACGATGGTGGTCTTGTAAGATAATGCCATAATTTTACTGAAGCTTTTCCATGTTTAGATGTGTTTATATACACAAATACTTAAACTGTAACAATTGTAAATCAGTACAATTAACATACTGTCCAGGTTTGTAACCTAGGAGCAATAGGCTATCCCTACAGGTGAGGTAGGCTATACAACCTAGGTTTGTGTAAGGGTACATTGTGATGTTTGCACAATGATGAAATTGGCTAATGAGGCATTTTTCTCAGAACATATTCCTTTCATTAAGCAACACATGACTGTACTTTATCTTGAAATGGATTTGAACTTAACTGGCTGGGGTGACCTAAATATCTTTTCTTTGTCTCTATTAAATATTACTAAATTTAAAGTGCATAAACCAGACTAACTGGGCTGCTGAATATAGACATCCCAGAACCTTAAACTTTTTAACGTTATTATTACTAAAATTATACCCTTCACAGTCACTCAAGGCTTCTTAGGATGTTTTTCGTTCTCCAGATGCTATACACTATTATAAGCTTATTGTTTTTTTTTTCCTAGCTCTTATACAAATAAATCTCATTTTTACATCTAAAAAAATAATTTCCAAGGGGATTAAATAGTATTAGTTTCCTATTGCTGCTGTAACTAGGTACCACATACTTAGTGGCTTAAAACAACACAAATTTATTATCTTATAGTTCTGAATGTTATAAGTTCAAAACGGGTCTTACAAGGTCATTCAAGGTGTTGGCCGAGCTACATTCCTTCTGAAGGCTCTGAACCTTGCTTTTCCCAGCTTTTAGAGGCTGCTTGAATGCCTTGGCTAGTGGCTGCATCATGCTCGCCTCTTCTTCCATCATCACATCTTTTTCTTTGACTTTGAACCTTTTACCTTGCTCTCATAAGGACACCTATAATTACATTAGACACATGTCGATAATTTCCCCCATTTTAATATCCTTAATTTATTTACATCTGCAAAGTATCCTTTGCCAGGTGATGTATCACATTCATAGATTCTGTGAATTAAGATGCAGACACATTTGGGAGGCCATAATTCTGCCTACTAGAAATACCAAAAATACTCTGATGAAAGAACAAAAGTAAAAGATTAGCAAATATGAACTGTCTTGAGATGGGAAAAAATATTGTACAAATGGAAGTAATCATAAGGAAAAGAAAGACTTAAAACAAGTTTAAAAATCTACATATGTGGAAAAAGCATAACACAGTAAGCACCATAACAAGCAAATGAATTCTAGAATAGTAAACGCAGCAGATAGGGCAAAGGGTAAATAAACGACATTCATAATTTTTTTTTAAAAAGAGAATTTTATCAATAAGGAAGTAACAGATGAATATGTCAATCAAAGAATGAGCAAAGTATGTAAACAAAATATTAATTTAAAAAGGGAAATTCAAGAGGCCAAGAAAAATGTAAAAAATATTCAACCTTACTAGGTAAAACAGGCAAATAATTACAAAAAAGTATCATTTTCCATATCACATCAAACAAAAGTTTAAAAAAAATAGTGACTAATGTTAATGAAATGTATGGCCCAGCAAGAATTTTAATTGTCACAAATTTTAGGATAAATAGGGAATACACATCAATAATCCTTAAAGTATTTAATACTTTATTGCAATGACTACATTTCCAGAATTCATAATACATAAAAGAAAATAAAATATTAATGTTTCCAATATTTTCATACAGCTGAACTTATATTGAACAAAATTGGAAAAATAACTCATCTGAAAACTAATTACATCATTGGTTAAATACATTATAGTGGATCCTTATAGAATGAAAAGTTATATTGTCATAAATATGCCATTTCCAAAAATGATTTTCAGAATATATTATTAAAGGGTAAATATGAAATACAAATATTGTATTAGTAAAAGTAGGTTCTCCTCAGTAGTAAACTTCAAAATTTCAGAGGCTTAAAAATAAAGATTCACTTATTGTTCATGAAAACTATACTGTGGATTCAACAGCACTCCATGGCAAATCGTGGCTCAGGGCCTCAGCCTGCTTCCACGCCATGTCCCTGCCAGCTCAACCTGAGACTACAAGGTTCACTCCCCCTCTTCAATGTCTTGAACCAGTAATCTCAACTAACCATATGGTTCTGGATAACTCCAAAAGTGGTAGAAAATTCTCTTTTCTTGTGCCTGGAATAAGACAAATATTAGTGAGAATTAGAAGTGTCTGAAACTTTGGGAGACCGAGGCAGGCGGATCACCTGAGGTTGGGAGTTTAGAGCAGCCTGACCAACATGGAGAAACCCTGTCTCTACTGAAAATACAAAATTAGTAGGGCGTGGTGGCACACACCTGTAATTGCAGCTACTAGGGAGGCTGAGACAGGAGAATCGCTTGAACCCAGGAGGCGGAGGTTGCTGTGAGCCGACATTGTGCCATTTCACTCCAGCCTGGGCAACAAGTGTGAAATTCCGTCAAAAAAAAAAAAAAAAAAAAAAAAAGTGTCTGAAACAGGTATATATTGTGTGGTGCAAATTTTTATTAATGTTTACTAATTGCTTATACCATGAATATATATGTAAATAGAGGGATATAGCTATATCTGCATCTATGTGCCTAAACTAAGAGTCAACTTGGTATAGCTTTGGTCAAATCTGACCTGCTGCCTATATTTGTACAACTCACTAGCTAAGAATGATCTTTACAATCTTTAAATGGCTGAAATATATCAAAATAATAATATTCCATGATACATGAAAATTAAATGAAATTCAAATTTCAGTATCCATAAATAAAGTCTTACTGGAAACACAGCCAAGACTCCTCATTTACATATTGCTTATGGCTGATAACAAGGTACAACAGCATAGCTGAGTAGTCTAGACAGAGATCGTATGAATCATAAAGCCTAAAACATGTATTATTTAGGCCTTTACAGAAAGAATTTGCTCACCTCTGGTCTAAACACCTACAAAAAGTAGGCATTAAAAAAAAGTTCTCATAATGGTTACTGATAGGTTTGGGATTTTATTTTCATAGATTCCTCTATTTACTAAAATTTCTACAAGGAATGGATACTACGGCTACATTTGAGAAAATTGGAAACATTTTAAAAGCTCATAGGTAGTCTCCTAGTAATATTCATACACCATTAGTTCCAGATAGCTGCTTTTTTTTGAATAATATAACTAGCACAAGAGACTAGGAAATTACTACTAAAGACAGTGCCCTTGCTTCCTTTACTATCTCTTCTAGTTCTTTTCTGTTCATTGACTTTTCTAACCCTACTCCCTATCAGTTCTGCTAATAAAACAAACTCATTCTGTCATTGCAGTCTCTACATTTGCTTTTCCCTGGAGAGCCATTCCTCTAGATTTTCACATGGCTGAAAACTTTGTCACTAATATCTTAGCACAAATGTAACCTCATGAGTGATCTTTCCTGACTCCCCTGTGTTATGTTGTACACTGCCACAGTCAACCTCTATCACATTTATATTTTATTTTCTCTGTACACTTATCACTATGTGCCTTATTTCATTTATTTGTCTGTTTTCATTCTTACTGTCTAGTATTCCCATTAGAATTTAAGATCAATGAGAGCAGACTCCTTGTCAGTCTTCTGTTATTGCTATATCCTAGAACATTGAAAAGCCAATAGTAGATGATTTGTTTTTAATTGGCTAAATGAAAAATAATCATGTCAAGTCAGTACCACTAATATATACATCCATACATTAACATCTTAGGGAAGCTCAATGAAAAGCCAAGTATGTGGAGTGGAAATCCTCTTAGGCAGAGCAAAATTCCTTTGTGTTAGTCATTTATTAATACTTGAATACAACTGTGCCAAAGACAATTAAAATGTTAATGGTTCTTATATATCAGACATGACATGCTGTTGATTAAAGAATAATACATAACTCCAAAAGAATTTAGTGGAAATCCTTGAGGATTATTTCTTTGAAAAATCATGTAATTTGTGTATCCACTAATGTTTTATGATTTTCCTGACAATATGCTTGTATATGGGCAAAATGTATAAATGTATACATAAATAACATCAACAGCATGTATTAGATATCTGATTTGTGAAAAGATAAATGAGCAATGTTATTTTATTCAATAAGCATATAGAAAATGAGGGAGACTTTTATAAAAGAACTATTACAAAATGAAAACATTGTCAATATAAATTTAAGATGCTATAAAACCAAATTTATGTTATGAGAATCATATTACCAATTTTTTCTTCCATTAGTTTTTTTGGTACAAAATAATTTTACTTTTTGGGGGGTTACTGTTTGTATTTTAATACATGCCCACACTGTGTAATGATTAAATCAGGGCAATTGAAATATCTATCAGCTCAACTACTTATTATATCTTTGTGTTGGAATATTCCAAATTTTCCTTGTTAGCTGTTTTGAAATATATAATAAATTATTGTTAACTACAACCACCCTATGGTGACTACAAAACTAGAACTTTATTCCTTCAATTTAATTGTATTTTTGTACCCATTAACCACCTTCTTTTCTCTCTTGCTCCCCTCTATTCTTCCCTGCCTCTGGTAACCATTATGCTACTCTCTACCAACTGTATTGCCGCAAATGACGGAATTTCATCCTTTTTCATGGCTAAATATTATTCCAATATATATATATATATATATCACATTTTTCTTAAGTATTCATTCATTGATGGACACACATTACTTTCACATCTTGTCTATTGTGAATAGTGCTACAATAAACATGAGTGCAGATAAATCTTCTATATGCTGATTTCCTTTCTTGAGGACATATACTCAGCAATGGGATTTCTGAATCATATGGTTTACTCATTTTTAGTTGTTTGAGGAACTTTTATACTGTTTTCCATATGATTATATTAATTTACATTTCCACCAGCAGTATACTAGTGTTCCCCTTTCTTCCCATCTTCACCAGCATTTGTTAGCTTTTTCATTTTGAAATAGTCATTCTAACTGAGGTGAGATAATATATTATTGTGGTTTTGATTTTTATTTCCCTGATGATTAGTTATGTTGAGCATTTTCTTCATATACCTGTTGTCCATTTATATGTCATCTTTTGTGAAATGTTTTTTCAGATCATTTGTCCATTTTTAGTAGGATTATTTGTGATTTTTGCTATTGAGTTATTTGAGTTCCCTTATATATTCTGGTTATCAATCTGTCCTTAGATGGATAGTTTGCAGATATTTAACCTATTCCATAGGTTGTACTTTCACCATGATTGTTTTCTTTGCTGTGCAGAAGGTTTTTAGTTTAATAGAATCCTGTTTTGGTTTTGATGCCTGTGCTTTCGAGGTCCCATCCCAAAATATTTGCTCAGACCTGTGTCCTAACACATTTCCTCTGTGTTTTCTTCAACGACTTTAATTTCAAGTATTTCATTTAAGTCTTTGAACCTTTTTGAGTTCACTTTTGTATATGGTGAGGGATGTAGGTCTAGTTTCATTCTTCTTTGTATGGATAGTCAGTTCTCCCATTACCATTAATTGAAGAGAATGTCCTTTCCCTATTGTATTTTTTGGCACCTTTGTCAAAAATGAGTTGTCTGTAAATGCATGGATTTATTTCTGGATTCTGTATTTTGTTCCATCAGTCTATGTGTGTGTCTTTATGCCTGTATCACGCTGTATTTTTTCCTAGCTTTGTAGTATATTTGACATTTTGTAGTATGATGCTTCCAGCTTTGTTCTTTCTGCTCTAGATTACTTTGACTATTTGGGTATTTTGAGGTTCCATACAATTTTTAGGTTTTTTTTTTTTTTTTCTATTTCTGAGAGAAAATGTCACCAGAATTTTGATAGTGATTGCAGTGCATAGCACTTTCGGTAGTATGGACATTTTAACAATATTAATTCTTCCAATTCATAAGTGTAAATTGTCTTTCTATTTTTTGTGTGTCCTCTTCAATTTCTTTCATCAGTGTTTTATAGTTTTGTTACAGAGATCTTTTACTTCTTTGGTTAAATATATTCTGAACAGAAAACCAAATACCACGTATTTTCACTCACAAGTGGGAGCTAAATGATGAGAACACATGGACACAGAGAGGGGAACAACAGATGCTGGGGCCTGCCTGAGAGTTGAGGGTGGGAGTAGGGAGAGGATCAGAAACAATAATTATTGGGTACTAGGCTTAGTACCTGGGTGATGAAAGAATCTGTACAACAATTTGCCATGGGATGCGTTTACCTGTATAACAAACCTGCACAGGTACCCCTGAACTTAAAAGTTAACAAAATTCCTAGGTTAAATACCATTACAAATGGGACAAATTTTCTTGATTTATTTCTCAGATTGTTTTCTAATTGACACATAGAAATGCTACTGATTTTTGTATGTTGATTGTGTATCCTGAAATTTTACTGAATTTATCAGTTCTAAGAGTTTTTGGTGGAGTCTTTTACATTTTTTAGTATAGCATCATGTCACCTGCAAAGAAGGATACTTTGGATGCCCTTTATCTTTTCTTTGCCTAATTGCTCTGACTGGAACTTCCAGTATAATGTTGAATAAAAGTGGTGAAAGTGGACATTTTTGTCGTCTTCTAAATCTTAGAGGAAAGGCTTTGCATTTTTCCACATTCAGTATGATGTTGGCTGTGGTCTTAATTGTTTTGAGTTATGTTCCTTCTGTACCCAGTTTGTTAACAGTATTTATCTTAAGTATGTAAAATTTTAACAAAATTTTTTCCAGCGTCTATTTAAATTATCATGTGGTTTTTATTCTTGACTCTGTTAATGTGATGTATTACATTTATTAATTTGCATATGCTGAGCCATCCTTGTATCCTTGGGATAAATTTTACTTGATCAAGATAAATGATTTTTTATCCTCTTGTTATATTTGCTTTGCTAGTATTTGGTGGAGGATTTTTGTATTTCTGTCCATGAGAGATATTGGTCTGTAATTTCTTTTGTGAGTCGTATCCTTGTGTAGTCTTGGTATCAGCATTATACTGACCTCATAGAATGAGTCTGCAATAGTCCTTTCTCTTTAGTTTTTTTTTTCAATAGTTTGAGTAGAGTTGGTATTAGTTCTTCTTGAAATATTTGGTGGAATTCAAAAGTGAAGTCTGAAGTGCTAAGCTTTTCTTTCTTTCTTTTTCTTTCTTTTGTTTTATTTATTTATTTATTTATTTATTTATTTATTTTTTGAGACATAGTCTCAAAATATAATATAATAAAATAATATCAGAGTGCCATTTAACTCTGATATTTCTTAGTCATCTGGATAATCCGTTCATTGCTAAAAGTGGGGGTGTTGAAATCCACTACTATTATTGTATTGCAGGCAAACTCTCCCTTTAGGCTTACTAACACTTGTTTTATATATTTGTGTGTTCCAGTGTTCGTTGCATATATATTGACCATTGTTACATCCTTTTGCTGCACTGGCACCTTTATTATTATATAATGGCCTTGTTTGTCTTTTTTTTTCTTGACATAAAGTCTAGTTTATCTGATATAAATATAGATATTACCACACCTTTTCTGTTTCCATTTACATGGAATCGATTTTTCCTATCCCTTCATTTTCAGTCCGTATGTCTTTATAGGTGAAGTGAGTTTCAGGTAGACAGAATAGAGTTTGGGTTTTTTAAAAAAAATCCATCAGGTACTCTATGTCTTTTAATTGGAGAATTTAATCCATTTACAATCAAGATTAGTATTGATAGGTAAAAGTTTATTAATGCCATTTGGTTACTTGTTATCTGGTCATTTTGTAGATCTTATCTTCTTTTGTTCCTCTCTTACTCTCTTCCTTAGTGATTAAGTGATTTCTCCTTAGAAATACGTTTCGATTCCCTACTATTTATTTTAATACATCTATTATAGGTTTTGCTTTGTTGTTACCATGTGACTCACAAAAGATTTAACAGGTTATTTTAAAATGATAATGACTTAAATACGGTCACAAAGAAAAATAACAGAAACAAACTATAATGTTATCACCCCTCACATATTGGCATTTTAATGTTTCAGTTTGTATCTTTTATATTGCCTATGTCTTAACCAATTGTTTTACAGTTTTAATAGTTTTGCTTTTTTTTTTTTTAACATACCTAAGATATAAGTAGTTTAATAACCCCATTACAGTAGTGGAGAATTATTAATTTTTCTGATTTCCTTTTTTTATAATAGTGAGTTTAATACCTTCAGATGCTATTTTGTTACACATTACCATTCACATTTTTTAGGTTAAATAATTCTTTTCAACACTTTTTGGAAAGCAGGTCTGGTGTTGATGAATTTCCTCAGCTTTTGTTTGGCGGGGAACATCGTTATCTCTCTTTCATGTTTGAAGGACAGCTTTGCTGAGTACAGTATTCTTAGCATATTTTTTGTTTGTTTTTGGCTTTTGTTGTTCCTTTAGCACTTTGAGTAGAGCATCTCACTTTCTTCTGGTCTTGTAAGATTTCTGCTGAGAAATCTACTGAAAGCTGTATTGGAGTTCCATTGAATGTGGTATGTTTGCTTTCTCTTGCTGCTTTGAGTATTCTTTGCCTTTGGTTTTTGCTAATTTGATTATCATGAGCCTTGGAAATGTCTTGTGTGTGTGCTGGGGAGTGCTGAATTTGATGAACTCTGAGCTTCCTGTACCTGGATGGTGTCATCTTTCTTTAGACTTAAGAAATTTTAAGCTACTGTTTTCTTAAATAGTCTTTATAGGCCTTCTTCTCCCTTGTCATCTTTAGGAAATTATTATGTGGAGGTTTGTTCACTTGATGGTGTCTCACAATCCTTTTCTCCATCTTCAATCTTTATTTTTTTCTTTTTGGCATTCTGATTGAGTAATTTTATATTTTCTGTTTTCAAGATCGCTATTTTTTTTTTTTTTTTTTCTGTTTCAAGTCTGCTATTGAAGCTTCCTATTCAACTTTTTGGTTCAATTATTGTATTTTCTACTTCTGGAATTCCTATTTGTTTGAATTGTTTCTATTACTTTGTCAAATTTCTCACTTTTTTCCTTCTTATTTTCAAAATTTCATATAGTTTTCTATTTGTATACTCTTGTGAATGCCTGAACTTCTTTAAGAAGATTATTCTGAATTATCTGTCTGACATTTTATAGATCTTCAATTTTTCTGGGTCCATTGCTGGAGTGTTTTGGTTTCTCTTGGTGATGCCATATATCCCTGAGTTTTTACAAATCTTGTGCCTTTATGTTGATCCTTGCATATTTGAGGAAAAAGCCATCTCTTTAAATTTCTGCAGGTATTTTCTGGTGGTGTTGGACCTTAACTGCTTTGAATGGAAACTTATATGCTGGCCTGTTGTTTCTTCACATTCTGGGGATTACTTATAGTGAGCACCAGAACTAAAACATTGCACTGGAACTAACTCATTAATTTGCCATTGTTTCATGGTCTGGAGAAGGCTTACAGTTGACCATCAGAATTTAAATGCTACTCTGGAACTAAAATGCTGCTCTGTTTTTCTTTGTTCTAGTCTGATGAAGACTTATAGTGAGCCCTGGAAGTTAAACTTTGCCCCAGAACTAGATTAGTGGCCTGATGGTGTTTCCCAATCGGAAGAGTACTTAAGCAGGCACTGGAACTTAATCCTGAACTTTTGGTTAATTCTAGGCCAGAGGAAGACTCCATGTGAGCATTCGAGCTTTGTGGAAAATCCATCAAGGAATTCAGACCTTCCTCAGATTGTGACTTCTGCAGCAATATGGGTCTTGGCCAGTCTCTTCACATGTTATCCCTGCTGATCAAAGTGCAGAGTAGCCACCATAATTTCTCCTCCACTTGCTGTAATCAGCATGCCATTATTTGTCCACAGTTGATTTCAGGTAGTTCAGTCCTCCTGACAATCTCAATGCTTCCCATGGGACAGGACTGGCATGGGCTTCTTGTAAAGGTTTCCAAACCAGTAGGAACACTAAACATCCACCTCCAAATCCCTACTTTTACCTCAAAACTGTGGGTCTAGGAAAATCCTCTGTGATAGCAGTTATGTTGGCTTGGAGAAGGAGGAGGCATAGTCTGAACTGACTTTTTTCTTACTGATCACAGCTTTTCTCTGTTCTGTGGGCCTTGGGAATTTCTTAGCTTCTCCTCTTAGTTCTGGCGAGCTCAGGGTGGTATTTTGTGTTTGAAGAGTGTCTAGTTGCATTTTGTAAGTGCAGTTATGCTGTGGAATCTTCTGTTCTGCCATTTTGCTGACATCACTCAATATTTCTGATTCTTAACTGCTAATGAAAGAAAGTTAGATATTCCTGAAGGTCAAAACTAAGATCAAGTTTTAAAATTACAAAATAAATATTTTAAAAGGCAAAATACTATTTTAAAAGTTTCTTTAAAGTTAACATTTTGTCTATGGGNAGCTTTTCTCTGTTCTGTGGGCCTTGGGAATTTCTTAGCTTCTCCTCTTAGTTCTGGCGAGCTCAGGGTGGTATTTTTGTGTTTGAAGAGTGTCTAGTTGCATTTTTGTAAGTGCAGTTATGCTGTGGAATCTTCTGTTCTGCCATTTTGCTGACATCACTCAATATTTCTGATTCTTAACTGCTAATGAAAGAAAGTTAGATATTCCTGAAGGTCAAAACTAAGATCAAGTTTTTAAAAATTACAAAATAAATATTTTAAAAGGCAAAATACTATTTTAAAAGTTTCTTTAAAGTTAACATTTTGTCTATGGGATTTCAGAACTTTCTTTGCTTTTAGAATAAAGACAGATGACTCAATAGTTTAAATGAAAAGTAAGTTTCCTTCAACACTCTTTTAATATGAACTAAAATCTGATTCTCTTCTTCAAGTTGTAGTCTTGGGAATGTTATATCTGATCTCTCCTTTCTTAATACCATGTTTCATATGACATTTTAAAAATTACTGTATAAGTCAGCTATTGTCAGAAACAGTTTTATTCAGTTTGAGGCATTCAACAAAATAAAAAATATATAGAAGAAAGAAAACTCCTTATATGCAGAGTAGCTATAGAATTTTGTCTCCTTTCTAAAGGTTTTTATCTGCCATAGATCCTTACATTTCAGCTTCTTACAGTTCTCATGTAATGTTTTGTGTTTGGATTTCACATACACCAACTTAGTTTCAGTATCACTCTTCTTAGTGTTAAAGGGCACTCCTGTAAAGCACAGATGATTAAGGGAGGGGAGTACACTATTTGCCAAGGGGCAAAAAATGCCTCATAGAGGAAAGATGGCAATTGTTACTTGCTTCTCCTAGAAAATGTTTAGATACTTAGTACAGTGTGAACAATCTTCTCCTAGAAAATATTTAGATACTTAATACAGTGAGAAAAATCGTGGTTTGTTTGTGTGGAGACTGATAAATTGTACCACCAAAAGATGCTTTAAATCTCACCATTGTTGTCATAGAGGGATATTTAAAGCCTTTTCATAATGACTTTTACAGGTCAAGTCTTTCAACTATATTATTTGCTAATTTCTTTCATATAGAGTATCCATGGTAAAATTTGATATAATTTTTATTAACCCAACAGTATGATTTATCTTCATTATTACTGTATTAGCTGTGTCTGTTAAAATTCATTTTCTATTCCTCCTGAAAATGCAATAAATAAGTATGATTTACTTCCTTGTCACCACTGTAGTCAGATAAAGCTACAAGACTATACCTGTCAAATGAGATGTGGACTGAAGTGGTATATCACCACTTTGAGACTTGGATCATAAACACCTTCACCTTCACCATTTGCCAACTGAATGTTGAATCAGGCTGCAGAAGATTTATTGATCAACATATGGCTCCCAAAGCCTCTCATCCATGAGTAAAAACATAGAGCAGAGAAGCCCTCATTCCACTCACTGCCTATGAAGTTCAGTTGTCTGTAAAAAATATACTGCTATTTTCATAAATCACTGATATTTTGGAGATTTTGCTTTATCATACTTTCTTATTACATTAAATAATTCAAAACTCTATAACAATATACCTAACAGTATTGATACCTCACTCTTTCCCATGGCCATACTTAACTCTCTTTTAATTGCTGTTGGGGGCACTTGCCAACATGGACTCAAAAGACAGCCTGGGTAAGAATTTATGCATGGAGCAATATAATAGATGAGAAAGAACGTCCACCTATCTGTTCAACAAATATTTATTGAACATTTCCCTCATGATAAACACTATGTCTACTGGACAAATAAAGATGAATTGCACATGTGCTGACATGTACTTTAACCATGATCATGTGGTTCTGGAGCCAGGGGCCTTAGTGTTAGTTTGCTGACTCAGGTAGGCAGTTCTACGATATAGTAGCAGCAGGTCTCTTAGCTGCTTATTTCTGTAACATTTTTGGGAATCATCTATTAGAATATATTTTGTTAGACCTCCTGATGATTCTTCAAATCATTTCATAATACTATGTACTAGATTATTTTCCACTTGAACCAGATTCAGTAGCTTCCATTCCCTGAAATGGAGGCCTGGGCCCCAAGTATTCATCTTTGCAAGAATATATTTACAGATGTCTCAGTCTTTGGGCTTCAGTTTGATAACATTTTGTTTAATGTTAAATGTTATTTTAGCATTCCACTTGGTAAATAGTGTGATTGCACTCCCAAATTCCAAAACAGGAACTGAAACTTGTTCAATGATAAGGCGAAAATTCAGATAATTCAGAATAGGTTCATACTGTTTATTAATAAAATGAAGTAAAATAAAAAAGTATGTGTAATGATGTAAGAACCTACTAACACCCATGGTGCTACTGATCCAATATTGAAAACTGCTGGTGAGATACATGTAGGTATGTAGGGCTTGGCAAAGTCGAAGAAAAATCAATCAATTGTTAAATAATTTTAATAATAATATTGTTATTCTTAAATACCAAGTGAGATAATAACATAGAAGTACTTTGTAAAGAGATAAAGTGCCATACTCGTTACTGGTAGTATCTTCTACATACATGCCTTACATTTTCCAGTGCCATTTAAAGACAATGATCCAATGTCATATTATTGTAACTGAAGGACGATGCACTGTATGTTTTATCTACTAAGGGTGTAGATGGAAATTAGATAAAGGACCCTTCACTCTACAGATGAGATTTGAATTAAGTAGCATTATTGTAAACAAAAGAGGAGTTCAACAATTGAATGCCCATAGTGACTCTGTAGGTCAAAATAGAGGCCTGTCTGTGAAACACTTTAAATTACTGCTTCGCATGTTCTACTTTACTTTGGGAAACTTGAGCTGCCATTATAACACCTTTCACCAGATTGAACTTGTAATTGAAAATAAATCAATCTTGAGGTAATTGAAATTATTATTACTGACTTCTTTCACGCTGTCATTCCACAGGAAGCCAGCTGGCAGTGGATAGAGAATTAACTGACATTTCTCCTTTCATTTATTACATCACAAACTTCCACAAAATTTAATTATAGTACATTTTGTCTGTGACTTATTAGAAATTATAGTATATATTTTCTATATTTATTTTACCTGCATTTTCCCCACCTTATATGCCCTCTCAACTCAATTACTAAAATCTCCGTTGCCTTCCAGAACTTTTCAAAAATAATTTTAAACATGTTTGGCATACTATTGATATATATGTATATATAAAATGTTGTTAGCATATGTTTTTTATACAAATAGCATGGATTTATATAGTTTTCAATAAATACATGACCCACATTTCATGGATTAAATTATTAACTAGTTAACTATATTCTACTTTATTTGAATTTACTAATTGCACTTTTTTTTTTTTTTTTGAGATGGAGTTTTGCTCTTGTTGTCCAGGCTGGAGTACAATGGCATGGTCTTGGCTCACCACAACCTCTGCCTCCCGTGTTCAAGCTATTCTCCTGCCTCAGCCTCCTGAGTAGCTGGGATTACAGACGACCCCCACCATGCCCAGCTAATTTTGTATTTTTACTAGATATGGGGTTTCTCTATGTTGATCAGGCTGGTAGCGAACTCCCAACCTCAGATGATCCGCCCACCTTGGCCTCTCAATATTTTGGGATTACAGGCATGAGCCACAGTACCTGGCCTACTAATTCTACATTTATCCTTCATAGCATATGCGTATTCATTCATAGAACTTAATTTTGTCCCCATGGACTTCTTTAAGCTCTTTTGCTTTTGAAAACAATAAAGAGAAAAAAGCTAGTAAGTAGCTTTTACTAACTGTTTTTGTCTCTCCTTTCTGTTCACTCTTTTATATCTAAGTGATCAACATGTTCTTTTCATTTGCCTCATTATCCCTTGGACTGCATCTTTTCTCATAATTCCCTCTGCCCCAGGTCTCATCCGCATGACCTCACAACTGCACCAGGGCATTAGCTGCCCTGCCAATTTCTGGACACAATTCCCCCTTCTCCTCACTACCTCCACATACTTCCTCCACCTAGATTCTGCTTCTAAACAATGATTTTTACCATGCTACTTTCTTGTTCAAGCATCTGTGCTCATTCCCACCATCTTTTGCAAATTTTACCAACATAGAAAGTGTTCATCTTATGAAAAAGAGTTCAGTGACTTAAGTGAACGAATGTGAAGAAGTTTCTCTGCCACACAATAGCATAGTAACAATCATATGCTAATACTGTAAATTGCCATGAGGGCATATATTAGCTAGCAGTCCCCCAGTACAATGTATTATTACTTTGAAAGGGAATGGAGTTAGTATCTAACTCCAAACTAACAGAACTCCATTCTGTTACTTAATATTTACCAGTGTTTCACAAAATGCCATGAAAATAATGCTAATCTAAGGAAATCATTTTGAAAAAGCCTTTTGTTAAAGTCTGGCTTTCAAACAGCTCACTCATTTTCAAAAATCTCTTCAACAATTGTAATGACCCACAGTCTGGTTGGTGTTACAAAGTGGTCTGGGTAAGGCTGGTTCATTTCCACTTCTGTGACTTTTTTGCAGGCTGTGTTTCCAGCAAACAACACCTCTTTATTCGTCTTCACATGTCCAGAACCACTGTGATTTAGGTAAAGATTTCCCTCCCACAAAAAGTCATTTTAAATTGTCTTGATTATAAGCCATTATGCATTTGTTTAAAAGCCATGGTAGATAGGCAAAATTTTCACTCTCCTATCTAAGAATTGCATCTTTTTTTTTTTTTCTTTTTTTTTTGAAACAAAGTTTCAGTCTTGTTGCCCAGGTTGGATTGCAATGGTACATCTCAGCCCACTGAGACCTCCGCCTCCTGGTTCAAGCGATTCTCCTGCCTCAGCCTCCTGAGTAGCTGGGATTACAGGCATGCACCACCACACCCAGTTAATTTTGTATTTTTAGTAGAGACAGGGTTTCTCTATGTTGGTCAGGCTGGTCTTGAACTCCCGACCTCAGAAGATCCATCTGCCTCAGCCTCCCAAAGTGCTGGGATTACAGGAGTGAGCCACCATGACCGGCCTATATCCTCTTATATGTAAATAAATCATGTGTTTTTCGATTGCAGTGTATTCTTCTTTTTGAGGTGTGACATTCCTAATTTGTTTAATTAATTCTTAGTATTTGTTTATATTTATGGCTCTAGGATGAGTTATGTGATATAATATTTTATGTGTTTTTTTTCTTATATTTTGTATCTACCTACATAAAATATCATTAGCCTACTATACTAAATAAGCATGCTGTCAATATCCCTGGATATACTTCAATGGACAGTGGCAACATGGTCAGTCAACAGCTGATGGTAACAGTGTGGCAATAGGGACTCCATACTTTCATATCAATGAACAGTATTTCTGGCGACTTATGCATGATTCTAGAAGACAACTTCTAAAAGTGATGGAGAGGAGTACCAAGCGGTTTTCATGGGAGAATTTATTTGTACATTTTTATAAACAGGTTTTTGGAGATATCATAGACATATAAAATTATATATACTTAGTACAACTTAATGTTTTGATAGACACACGCATTGTGAGATGATCACTACAATCCAGGTAATATATCACTTCTACATAGTCATCGTGTGTGTGTGTATGTGTGTATGTGTGGTCAGATGATTTAAGATCCACTCTCTTAACGAATATCAAGTATACAATATTCTTAATTATCATCACCATTTACATGTAATGTTTTATGAGCAAAAAGACAATATATGCATTTACAATATGTATAATATAAATTAGGTGATATTTCAGTAGTAAGGAAGTAATTATTTAAAAATGAAATATATTAAAATGTTATCCTTTGTTAATTCTGAATAACAGAAATGTGAAGGACTATCATATCCTTTTGCAAATGTCTATACATTCATATTTCTTAATAAAGATGGAGACAGCAATGACCGTTCTACATAATTAAAAAGACATTCTGTGAGGTCAATAACAATTTTACCTTGATTTTTTTATTTGAATCATGTGGATTATCTTATTTCAATTCAATATTTTCTAATTAGCTTTCTGATTATAATTGCCCTGACTTACTGACCTCAGTATACTGCCTTGCATGAAAGTTGTAGTTTTAATTTTAAAAAACACTTCAGCATTTTGTTACATACCTTGTTCCCTGTGAACTCATGAATTCATGAGTTACATACGTTTTTTCCTGTGAACTTGTTTGTGATATGAGTCTACTCCAGACAGACAGATCCATAGTTAATGAACTTAAAATCGTTTCAGCTTTCTGAGGCTGCCAAGTCGAGAGTCAGACCCTAAACGGATGGTCAAAGGACAACCTGCAGCAGAATCACCTGGGTAAAGGCCATGCATTTAAGTCTGGTAAATGGGGGGTCATTGTGTGTGAATATGGGGCATCTGTCCCCCACGTTCTCACACACATGTGGAGGAACATTGTCCTTAAACCGTTGAATATATGCTATCTTCTAAGATTTCTTGTTCTGTGAGCATCAGGCTTTTCCTGGTAATACTCCAATCTTAGTAAACTTTTTTTTTCTTCCAACAATAAAACCTCAGGACAAATTAATACAAAATTCCCCATATAGTCTACCATCAAACATTAAGAACATAAAATTCTTCTATGAATAAGAACATTCTACAACTATACATCACAATTTTATTGGAAATACTTCATTTCTTATTATTATACTTTTGGAATAACGATTTTTTTAATGATGTGTCTTGTAACTTTATATGTTGTAAGACCAACCATACACTTTCATAATTATTGTTTAATACAATTGTCTTTTAGATCAGGTAAGCCTATGCTTAAGCAAATCTAAACTTCATGATTCAAAACTTCATGATTCAATCCAAATAATTTCTATAGAAAAGGTATTCCTTACTAAGTGAATAACTTCACAAAAATTATACAGAGGCCTAGTTAATTTTTTATGATATGAAGCAAATAATGAAAGTAATGTAAGGATTAAAACCTCTATGTTTAGATTTTAATTGTCTTAGTGTCTTAGTTGTCTTAGTGCCTTAGTTGTCTTAGTGTCTTGGACTTTATCCAAATATTCATTCAGATTTGACTCCTCCTTGAAAATGCATATGCATAGAATAAAATAGCAAATTTCTTTAAATATTTTTATAGGGATATTATTCAAGGCATCTTCTGTGGAGAGTGAGTGGACTCTGTATTCTGAAAGATGATATTTAAGATTTCATTATTTCATGTTTGACTAACATGTGATAAAACCAATTAGCATTATTCTATTTTCTAAGTGTCTTCTTGCCTACATGCTGAGTTAGAAGGGCAAGAAAGAAAAAGCTACGACGGAAACTGTTCTCAGAAATATTCTGCTACTGTGCCTACATATGTAGTCCTTTCTTAGCTGAAGAGTACACCTTACATAATTTTAAGTGGAGTAGACATTTAGCAAGTTTGTTGTTATTAAAACAACAAATGAGATAATTTTAATTAATAGGAGAATGTAGATGATGGATTTTTGGCTTTAAAGATCTCTTTGTAGAGATATAAAATAGCATGATTATTATATTTATTTAAAATGTATTCATTTCGGTTAAAAACCATCTTAATTCAATGCTCGCACTCGTTCTGAGTGCTATATCATGACTTTCCCATTATAGATAATTGAATAACACTAACTTATGACTTAAGCCCTTAAAGAAAATATTTTCAGTCTTAAAGTTAAGTACTTTGATGAGTTGAGAGAAGAAGGCTTCAGTCGTTCAAACTTCTCAGAGCTAAAGGGGAACCATGTAACTAGCGCAAAGAAACTAAAAACCTTGAAAAAGGAATGGATGAATGGATAACTAGAATAATCAATGCAGAGAAGACCTTAAAAGTATTTTAAAATATATAACTTAATAAAATATTACCCTTTGTGGTGAAATCTATATATTTCTCTGTGGTTTAAGGTCAATATTTAGAAGACTCTTTTACTCAATAATATTGATGTTTATCATTGCTTGAAGGAGACTAAAGTAACAGTTGCAAGTCTGTCTTCTAAATTTGTAGTTTGTGAAGAAACATGGAAGATAAGTACCAATGAGACTAAAGTATCTGTGCAAATTGAAGGAGATCATAATTTAAATGCCATGTATCACTCATCTTCAGTGAGAACACAGATAGATGAACAGATAGAGACACTACATATACTCTACAGATTCATGTGTTCATGATCATTACTTACATATGGATATGTTTTACTTGGTACCTGCAAACAAGACAAATGCATTTTTATTTTTGTTCTTTCCTTCTTGTTCCTCTTCTATTCCATTTTCTCAGGAGCAGGAGAATAATTTAAACTGAATCCTCAGGCTCCAGCGTGTCATCCTCATTGGTCGATAAAATGGCCCTCTCCTATTTTATTCCACCCCTGTCTCTGATCTTTATTCACTTTCCTCTTCCCCTTTCCAAAGATACCATCCACAATGCATTTGATTTGCTTTCCAGAATATATCAAGTGACTAAAATTTCTTTTCTTTTCTTTTTTTTTTTTTTTTTTCAGACGGAGTCTCACTCTGTCACCCAGGCTGGAGTGCAGTGGCCAGACCTCAGTTCACTGCAAGCTCCGCCTCCCGGGGTTCACGCCATTCTCCTGCCTCAGGCCTCCCAAGTAGCTGGGACTACATGGCGCCGCCCCACCCCCCTTCGGCCCGGGCTAGTTTTTTTGTATTTTTTTTTTTTTTTTTTTTAGTAGGAGACGGGGGTTTCAACCGTTGTTTAGCCAGGAGGTCTCGGATCTCCTTGACCTCGTGATCCGGCCGTCTCGGCCTCCAAAGTGGCTGGGTGGGGATTTACAGGCTTGAGCCACCTGCAGCACCCGGCCTATTTTCATTTTTAAAGTTCAAGTTTTATTAAGAAGTGTAGAAGGAAGTGTGAATGACCATGTCTAAACAAATGATTTGTTGCTCATTTTGATGAAACTAGCCTGTAGCTATCATCCAATTCAACATTTACCAAGGCCTTACTCAAAGAAATGCAGAAGCCACAATGTACTACTTTAGTCACTTTCCAGAAATTTTCTCCTTAATTTTCACTGTAATTATAATTCATTTTGATTATTCACATATTAGGGATGTGAAAACTGAAGCTCAGGATTGTTAAATAACTTTTTATAGTTAAATAAAGCAAAAGACAATAGTAGTGCTGAGTAATTTCATGATAAATTCTTTTCAAATGAATAAAGTCTTTGCATGAATAAATAAACAAATGAATTTGACACATCAGTCCTTAAGAGGCTTATGTTTAACATCTGGGAAAATATTTACCACCTAAGGAAAGAACAATTGTGAAAGAACAATTGTGAACAATTGGAAAATTCAAGGCTGACTAATAGTAAGTTCAAGGGTACTATTTAGATAATTAAGGATATATTGAATTCCCTAGGGTAAGATCATCTTGAACTGGAGTTTTCAGGTTGCAAACGCAGGCATTTATAAGTTTGTGAATGAAGTCTTCGAGGTTAGGTTGGAAGCACACAGACACTATTAGAGAAAAGTAATACTGTTTGCTTGTTTGTTTTCTGCCGTGTTCAATATGCACAAAGCGAATACTGCTGATTGAAGCTCACTTGGTCCTAAGTCAGTAAAACGGATGGCAGGATAGCAAGCAAAACCTTTATGACTCACAATGCTAATTTCATAATCAATAGCAATAGCAACAGCTTCAGTGACTGGCATTGACTACTAAGATGCGCAAAATGAACCATGGAGGCTGTTTTCTACACAGATGTGCTTTTTCTCTCCCTCACGTAACCATGGTCTAACAAAGTGAGATAACTCACTGTTTGACTGAACTTAACCTTTACTAACCATCCAATTATTCAAATTGTATAAAGGTATTTATAAGAAAAGTCTGTGAGCCAGGCTCTGGTACGGATAAAAATTAGTCCATTTAAACACCTCCCGACAAGTTTCCTACATTATTTCTGTACATTACTACGTTTGTATAAAACTCTTTATTAAAAGAAGAATGATAATATTGGTTTTGCTACATGTAGAGTGAATTTATTTGTATAAATTGACAATTTATATAATATTGGAATATGCAATGAATAAACTGTATGCATATAAATATGTAATTATTTGTATATTAACCTTCACATACATGGTTAAAACCTTGTGGACGTAACTTTATATCATTCCTCTCACCTATATTTTAATTATTATCAATGGTTTCATAACCCTTGATAAAGTGAAATAAACCTTTTCTAAAGATGTTAAATAGCATACCAGTTTAGAAATGGGATCTGGCATCAGAAAAAATGGGGCCTGAATTCCAACTATGTTATGTACTAGCTTTGTTGGAATATGATACACTGTTTAATTTTAACACATAAAAAAAACAACAAAAGTAAGAAGTTCATATTTTGGGGAGGAGGTTAAAAGAGATAATACATGTAAAGAAACGCATTATCAGTTATCACACTATTTTATACAAAAAACTCAAAGATGACACCTACTAAAACTGTTTTTATTATTATTCCATATATGTAGACTCTAGCTCATTCACAACCAATAGCCAAATAACAATTTACAGGAAGTGTTTGAAGTTGAAAAACACTATTTGGAAAATTCAGATCTTACAATTTGCATCTGAAATACAATGATATTAAAGTACAGACAAAAAAATCAATTGCCCATTTCAATTTACTGTCTGAGACGTTTAACTTAGTTAAAATGTAGTCAGACAGACAGACAAAATATGCACATTCATAGAAAAGTTATCATCTTGGTTTTGTATTATTCATCTCCCTCATTTGTTCTTTAGCACTTGACGTGCCTTTAATGCATTTTTAGCTGTGCATTTCATTAATTGAAATTTCAATAAATCTAAAGTTATCTAAAAAGACTGGAAGCTGCCAAATTTGTTTTTTTTTTTCTTTGAAAACTACATTGTGCAGTAATATTCATAGCTACACCCACTCTCCAGCAATTTTGAGTTGTGTGGAATGAGTCATACAGACATATGCATGTATATTTTTATCTGGTTAGAAAATGTCATGCCCATCGAATTTTCAGTCTTCCAAATACATGCATTTCTGGGCCTGAATTATCTTTCTCACATGCATGGAATGCAAGATAGGAAATCCTATACTGTAATGTATGTAAGTCAATTTTTAAACCACCCAGTCAAACTTATTTGAAAAACACTCTTTTAAGAAAACTTACCCTAGTGTTTACAATTTGTTAAATATTATTTTATAAAATGTAAAATTAAAAATAATGGCTCATTACTTAGAACACAAAATACAAAACTGCCTATTAATTGAGATATTTTGGTATCTGTGTTTAATTTTATAAACCATGTAAAATAATAACAAACGTATGCAAAAATAGATATCTTATGTTTGGATTTTCTAAGAAAGTTAAATGAAGAAATAATCAGATTAACAATTTTTTTGAGACGGAGTACCACTCTGTTGCCCAGGCTGGAGTGCAGTGGTGCCATCTCGGCTCACTTCAGTCTCCGCCTCCAGGTTCAAGTGATTCTCCTGCCTCAGCCTCCAGAGCCGCTGAGACTACTGGCACGTCATCATGCCTGGCTAATTTTTGTATTTTTAGTAGAGGCAGGGTTTCACCTTGTTGACCAGGTTGGTCTCAAACACTTGACCTCAGGAGATCTGCCCGCCTCAGCCTCCCAAATGTGCTGGGATGACAGGCGCGAGCCACTGTGCCCAACCAATATTTTTGAGCAATAAATTGTTAAAGTTAAAAACTCTAAATTGGTTAATGAAATAACGTCAATTATGCAGTATTTTATTGTACAGTACACAGCAGATTGATTTGACTATTATATTTAGTCAAAGCAACTACTTATAGGTCAGTGTTGATTACTTTTATTTTTTGAAAATAACTACATACGATTAGCTTTCATTAAAGTTCATGTGACATTTCCCCAGTCTTGATACTTCTTTTTTTTTTCTTTTTTTTGAGACGGAGTCTCGCTCTGTCGCCCAGGCTGGAGTGCGGTGGCGTGATCTCAGCTCACTGCAAGCTCCGCCTCCCGGGTTCACGCCATTCTCCTGCCTCAGCCTCCCGAGTAGCTGGGACTACAGGCGCCCGCCACCTCGCCCGGCTAGTTTTTTGTAATTTTTTTTTTTTTAGTAGAGACGGGGTTTCCCCGTGTTAGCCAGGATGCTCTCGATCTCCTGACCTCGTGATCCGCCCGTCTCGGCCTCCCAAAGTGCTGGGATTACAGGCTTGAGACACCACGCCCGGCCGATACTTCTTAAAATCTAAGAAACACATACACTTTAGTTGAAGACTGGCTCATAGTTCACACTAACCCTTGAGTTATTTGAAGCAAACTGATGTCACTGATCTTGCTATAAGTTCTAATTGTCATAACCATGCTGATGTCAATCCCCCTTAACAAACAAATACAGCTTATTTCTTCAGACAGAATATCATCAAAACATAGTGAAAATAGAGTCTGTGCACCCACAAGCACATACTGTGTCCCCACCATTCCTTACTTTACCTCCATGCTCTAGGCTACAAGTCAAACTTTGTTGTCTGCGACTCCGGTTCCTTTGCAGTCTGGCCACAATCACCTCCCCTGTCTGGTTCCTACTAGCCTGCAGGCATGACTCACCAAAACTCACTCAAACACTCAACACTTCCCAGCTTTTGCACATGTATAGCCCTTTGAAGCAAAGCAAAATTGTTAATTTGGCTGAAGTAATAGTTGTATGGATGGAAATGTGTGAAAGATAGGGCTGGAAAGATAAATTGCATCCAAAGTATAAAAGTTTTGACCCTTTGGCCATAAAATTTGTGTTGCTTTTATTAATAAATGCAAATATATTTATGATACTTTAATGAGGAGGTGACTTAGAGCTGTGCTGTAGGAATATCAGCTAGGCAGCAATATATGAGAAAGCTTAGATAGGATAAAAACGTGATAAAATGCTGAATGAGGAGAATGAATTTCAATAGAAAGAAGGTGAAAGAGTACACGATAGTGGTGAGAGTATAAATTCATATTTCAGCTCCCCTGCATGCTAGATGCATGGATTTGGACAAATTATTCACTTGCTCTAAGCCTTTCCTCATTTGTAGAACGAAGATAATAAAGGTACTTCCTACATATTTGTATGGGAATGAAGGTTTAATGAAAATAAAAACCTACAAAGTATTTAACACAGCTCCTTGCTCATAGTAAGTGTCAAGGAATTTTAACCTATTTCATCATTATTATTATATCAAATGGATTTGACATCATATTGGCTCTGATTGACAAGACAGATAAAGTAATTTTAAAATATTCTAAGATATCTAATCAGTATACTGAAGAGATATGCACTCCAATGTTAGTTGCAGCACCATTCACAATAACCAAGTTAATAAACAGCCCAAGTATCCATCAACAGATGAATGGATAAAGAAAATATGTTACATATACACAGTGACATACTATTCAGCCATAAAAAAAGTATGATATCCTGTGATTTGCAAGAACGTAGATGGAACTGGAGGTCATTATGTTAAGTGAAATAAGCCAGGCATGGAAAGACAAACTTCGCTTGATCTAACTTGTGTGTGGGAGTTAAAAATTAATACAACTGAACTCATGGGTTAGAAAATGGAAGGATGATTACCAGAGGCTGAGAAGGGTACTGGTGGAGGGATGGTTAATGGTTACAAAAAATAATGAAATAGAATGAACAAGGTTTAGTATTTGATAGCATAACAGGCAACATGCTATACTCATGTATAATTTATTATACATTTAAAAATAACAAAAAGAGTCCAACTGGATTGTTTGTAAAACAAAAAAAGTATAAATACTTGCAGTGACAGATACTCCATTTACTCTGATGTGATTATTACATATGATGTTCCTGTATCAGAATATGTCATGTATCCCACAAATATATATGCCTACTATGTACACAAAAAAAATTAAAATGATTTCTAAGGTTTCTAGCTTTAGTTCCTGGAATAAGAATGATCTCAATAGAATCATTTATGAGACTACAGGGGAAAAAGGAGCTGGAGAAGGGAAGATAATAAATAAGCTATATTTTTTCCTTTACAGCTTTTATTTCAGGGGTTGGCAGAATGTCCAGGTAGGACACATCCAATAGGAAGTTAGAACTGTGCTCGGTAGTGAGCCTCCTGCTCACCATGGTATAAATAGACTATGACAAAATCTGATTAGGTAATTGTGCTTTGATTATTATTTAGTAGATAGTTTTCATTAAAATGACCATTACGGTCATATGGGAATTTATGTATATCTTTAACAAAATACAATCAAAGAGCTAAACTATTTTACAAACAAGTCTTGTAGTTTCACAGATTCTGAGTCATTTCCTACATTTATATAATCTTATTGTATGTTTATTTGAAAGAGGAATTCAGACATAATTTTGTTTATTTTCATCTGTAGAAAAATGTTTTAATTACCTCAGAACACTAAAGATGACTCAGGGAATCTCCCCATAATCAATCCAAGGAATTTTCCCAATGTTGATGACTCCAAAATTGAACTGTGTTGTTTGGTTCTAGCTGGGTTCTCAATGAAACTAACATTATTCCTATTTTGGTGATTTGCCAACACAGTCACTGTAATGTTTATTCTCAAAGTTCCCTACTTCCCTCAAACTCTCCATTCCATTATTTTGCCTGTCCATTTCAAATTGCCACATTTCCTATTTCTTATGAAAATTTAGTGTGATTTCTCAATCTGGCCTGTTTTATGTAGGAAGATTGGTGTGATCTCTCTCATCTAACCAAATATTTACCTTGCTTTAAGATAATTTTATGATTGTTTTTCTGCCCATTTATAAGGTACATGTTTTGAAAATACGCCCTTCCCATACTGAACTCCTTCAAGATCTGGCTTCCCAGTTATGTCTTCATTTTAGCGTCTTCAGTCTCATTGCCCCTGCCCTTAAACATATCACGTCTATGGTTTCTGAAACATTGTACAGTGAAAATGTATCATATAATTTAAAAATAATAAAATAATTTCCCCAGATTAAAATTGAAAGGATAACTTGGTAGTGAAGCAAAACAAACAAAAGTTATTCACATTAGCCTTCACTCCTACCCCTAGAAAAAAGTGTTTCTTCTTCCCCTTAACATCTCTTAACATCTTTATTTTTTTTAGGTTTTTGTTTTTTGCTTCATAAGATGCTTGTCCTATGATGCTTTGTGTTAATTTAATTTTACATTCTTTGTCTTGCTACATAGCAAGCACCTTGAAATCTGATTTCATTTTTCATACATACTTATATAGGCATTGATTATAATATAAGGGTTGGATGAAAGGTGCTGGAAGCTTGTATGTGTTAAAATTTCTAGTTTTAAAAGAAAACGTGACAATGAAGGCTATACACACCACAATAGCTGAGATTTTTATGGTAACAAAGAACACAGCAATTCCCATCATCATATTTTTAGGCATGCTGGGGAAAGAAAGATAAATAACTCTTTATTCTTGTTTGAGTCCTGTCATCTGATTATGTATGCCTTCTGATTTAATCATTCCATAAATACATCAAGATAGGGCTGGGAATTCGCCCTTCCTCCCTATCACCATTATAGATTGAATTTTTACCATTAAAAATAATTTCTTTTGGGCTGGGTGTGGTGGCTCATGCCTGTTATCCCAGTGCTTGGGGAGTCTGACATGGGTGGATCACCTGAGGTCAAAAGTTTGAGACCAGCCTGGCCAACATGGTGAAACCACATATCTACTAAAAATACAAAAATCAGCCAGGTGTGGTGGCATGTGCCTGTAGTCCCAGCTACTCAGGAGGCTGAGGCAGGAGAATTGCTTGAACAAGGGAGGCGGAGGTTGAATTGAGCCAAGATCACTCCATTGCACTCCAGCCTGGGCAACAAAGTGAGACTTTGTCTCAAAATAAATAAATAAATAAATAAATAAATAAATAAATAAATAAAATAATAATTTCTTTTGGAGGAGAAGAGGAAATGGAGGGATTTCTGTTCGATGGGTATGGAGTTTCAGTTATGAATGATGGAAAAGCTCTAGAGATCAGCTGTACAAAACTGTGTTTACAGTTAATATTATGCTATACACTTACAATTTTGTTAAGATGGTAGATCACTTAGATGTTTTAATACAATAAAATAGTTTTAAAACATGTAGGTCTTTTAATTTTCACAATTTACTTATGAAATGCAAATGACCCTAAAATGTAGTGCATTCTATCTCCAGTAAATTATATTAGTGCTCAAAATGTGGTCCAAAGAATTGTGTTCATCTGTGAACTAGTTGTTATGGATCTGTGATAAGTACAAAAATTGAGAGTAAGTGCTTAGACATTTTTACAGTAATTTGACATTGTCATATTTTCAAATTTTATTCAGTAACAGTGTCACTCTGCAATACATTAGAGGTAAAAAGAAAAAAGAAGTGGTCTTTCCTCACAGATAATTTCGGAAGCAGCACCCTACAGTACTCTCCCTGGGGACTTGGTCCCAAGCCCCGTAATGCTAAAAATTTTGTATATAATTTGTTTTTTAAAGGATTCTTAGTACAAGAAAATGGAAATAATTACTTTCTATAATGGAGAACATCTTTGTGGATTTCAATGCCCCAGAAGATAGCATAAGCTAGAAACCTAAATAGATATAAAAGATGTAAATCATTTTAAAGTTGGTGGATCATTATGCTGTATCCAAGGTTTTGATGAAGAGTGGTTCAGGATTATTGTCTACCTTTAGAGAAAATATGAGGGGTCATGGACTTCTTTGAGAAACTGGTGAAAAATATTGATTCCTCCTTAGAAAAAAAGTTGTAAAAGGTGCATATAGATAAATATCTGCATAATTTCCACAATGTTTGCTGTTTTAGTAGGGAATAGTCTGGTTAAAAGTAATCCCCAGGATGACTATTGGCATTCAGGTTTCTATCTAATGGGTGTTTGTTTGAACATTGAACTGGAATTATTTTTTCACTATACAGTAAATGTGATGAAACATGCTTGTTCTTGCTACAGCTTGATTAGACACATAGGTTGCTGCTTAGGGGAATGGAAAATGCAAATATAAGGGGTGAGAAAGCAAGAAGCCTTGCAAAGTGAGAGAAAACACCGTTCAGCAAGAACTCATTATCAGCAAATATCTTAGAAAAAATTATCCTCTCTCCATAGGCTCTGCTCTTAATTTCTCCCATCTCCACCCATCAGTTAGACTCTGTCTTTCATTTGTACATAATAGCCTCCCTTCCCTATAGCTTCATTTGCTTAGATGACCTTTACTCATTCTATATGACAGCATCATGATGATGGTGATGATGACAAAATTAACAATGATAATTGCTAGCATTCATTGAGTGTTTTGTTTATTAGATAGCAGTCACTACACATAATCACATATGTATATAAAATTTATCTTTACAACAGACCCATATGCAGGTTATCATTTTACAGATGAAGAAAGTATTGCACAGAAAAGTTAATTAATTTGCTCAATATCACACAGCTGTTAAGTGGTAGAAGTAAATCAGAGATAATCTTTACTGACAAGATTTTCAGGTGTTTTGATTGATGAGAGTTATTTCTGTTGTGTATAAGACAATAAAGCAATGTTAAGTTTGACAACTTGAGGCAGATCCTGTAACAACAAATTAAGAGCAAAATTCAGTTAAAGTGGATAAAAAACCTAAATGTAACACCTGAAACCATAAAACTCCTAGAAGAAAATATATACAAAAAAACTGCATGACACTGGTCTGAACAATTACTTTTTGTATATCCGAAAAAGCTCAGGCTACCAAAGTGGATTATATCAAACTAAAAAGCATAGTAAAGGATCAACAAAATGAAAAGACAGTGTACAGATTGGGAGAGAATATTAGAAAACCACATACCTGATAAAATGTTAATATCCAATATATATGAAGAACTTACACAACAGAAGAGAAAAAAAGTAACCTAATTAAAAAAAAAAAGTCCAATGACCTGAATAAACATTTATCCAAAGAAGACATAAAAATGGCAAACAAGTATATGAAAACATGCTCTATCACCAGGGAAGTGAATATTAAAACCCCTATGAAATATTACCTCACACCTACTAAGATGACTATTCTCAAAAATCAAGCAACAACAAGTTTTCATGAAAGTATGAAGAAAAGGGAACCCTTGCATACTATTGATGAGAATGTAAATTTGTGCAACCATTATGGAAAACAGTGTGAAAGGTCTTAAGAACATTAAAGAGAGAACTGCCACATGACTCAGTAATTCTTCTTTTGTGTATGTTCCAAAGGAAATGAAATCACCACGTCATAAAGCTATCTGCTGTTCTGTGTATATACCCAATGAACATGAAATCATCATGTTATAGAGATATTTGCACTTCTTTGTTGATTGTAGCATTATTCACAGTAGCCAAGATATAGAGACAACGTGTCAATTGATAAATGAACAAAGAAACTGTGATATTATATATATATGTATAATGGAGTATTATTCAGCCTTAATAAAGAAGATCCTGCCATTTGCCACAACATGGATGAACTTTCATTATGCTAAGTGAAATAAGCCAGATTCAGAAAAAAATTCTACATAATCTCACTTATGTGTAGACTCTTAAAAAATAGCTGAATACACAGAAATAGGGAATGAAGTGGTAGTTACCAGGGATGAGGTAAGAGGGAATGGGCAGATGCAGGTCAAGAAATACAAAGCTACAGGAATATAGGAAAAATAAATCTAGAGATCTAACAGAGAATGTGAGGACTATAGTTAATGATATAGTATTTAACTGAGTATTTTTACTAAAAGAGTAGATTGCAGGTGTGTTTGCCAAAAAAACAAGAAGGGTAACTAGAAGACATAACTAATATTTTAATTGCTTGAATATAATAGCCATTTCACTATGTATAAAGATACCAAAACATTATGTTTTACTCCTTAAACATATAGGACACATAAAAACAATGGAATGCGGGACCATCTGTCATTGATCCCATTTTTCTCTTGCACCAACTGGAAACTCTTAGTTTGTGATTGAGCATGAACCTCAACCACAACAATGATTATTTCCAAAAGGATAAAGCCAATCAATGTCTTGCATATTGATCTACATGTTATCAAATAACTTGCACTGGGTTTCCTTCTTGTACTGAATTGTCAACTCATTTAGATCAATTTAATTTTACTTAGTGATAGCCTTGCTTAATGATGTAAATTGTAAATATAACCTTTTTCTCATGACAACAGTGCTGCAGTGACCTATTCACAAGCACCCTGCTGCCAATCCTTCCCTTCTAATTCCACATACAGACACAAGGTTTCACTTACAAGAAGATTACTTTCACCCTTGTACTTCCCTGCTCAAAACCTTCAATTATTTTCTCATTTTCAGGATCAAGGTCAGATGTCCAAGGCTTTCCACAGTCAGTTCAACCTTGTGTGCTCCACTTATATCTGGTTTTTCTCTTGCATCATCCTTCTGTTTTATGATCTCTGTACATTTCTTTCTTAATTCAACATTGTACCATGCAGAGTTAAAGAATAACATTGAAAATTATTTCCTCTTCCTTTCAGAATCTCCGTATTTTCTAATAGTCCTAATATATATTCCACCATCTTTGTCCTCCACTTGTTTAACAGTCCTAATATAAACTCCATTATCTGTGAGTGTTCCAGGTTATGCTGACTTTTTCCCTTCTTAGATTGTGGAGTTCATTTTTGACATCATTTATTTTGCATTTGGTTTTATACTATCAATAGCATTCTTTCTTCTTCTTCTTTTTTTTTTTTTTCTTTACTTGTGCCTTCTTTTCTTAATTTGACGGTCAGTGTCATGAGGGCAGAGAACATATCTTAGACTCCTGCTGTATTTCATATGATCCATACTTTCAATAATGAATGCCTGATAAATAACTGTTGAAAGTATACACTTATGCTGTTGGGGTGAATGTTTGGTGAGAAGTTCCCAGAGCAGCACATTATTCCAGACAGGAAACTTGCCAGGCTGAGTCATTCAGCAGCTGCAACATGTTTGCAATTTATTTTCTTATCTGGGTGTGAGAATTAGGAATAAAAAAGTCTCAGTTTGAAGTATAGTGAATAAGCTTGGGTTTTGTACCTGTTGCAGTTAAATAATTTAATTTTTTAAAACTATTGCTGTATATGATTCTTCCTTTTGATTTTAAAGCAAAGATTTAAAATTTCCCATACCTTGCTAGCTGAAACTGGGTTATGTTCTCACACCAAGACCAATAAATGGAAGGAAGGATTAGATCCCTAAAGATGTAATGTATAATAATGTGACTATGATTAGCAATACTTTATTGATACTTAAAATTTGCTAAGAGAGTAGAGTTTAAGTGTTTTCATCCCCCCAAAAATTGATACTATCTGTTGTGATGAATATGTTAATTAACTTGATTGTGGTGATTATTTCACAATGTATATGTGTATCAAATTGTCAAATTGTAGGCCTTAAATGTATAAAATTCTAATTGTCAAATATACCTTAATAACATTAAAAAAAAAAAAAAAAAAAGAATTCTTGTTACCTGAGGTGGCAGGATAGATATCAGAACAAAACAGACTCTTCAGTAGGTTAAAGGGGAAATGACTGCTTTCAAAATAACCAAACCAATTTTAACCAATCCAACATTAGCCAATAACCCTCCTCAAAAAGGTAGGCAATACTCTCACCTCTCCTATTTGTTTCCAAAGGACTGAATAAGGAAAAGCATTTCCTGACTCTGGGGGATATCATCCAGCTGATTAGTGGTTGGAATCTTCTGCCAGATCATTTTAATAGTTTTAATGACTATAAAATATATATATTGTTTGCATTAAAATATTGGCTGTGACTAAGCCCAGAGGTTTCTCTATGACACCTTTTCAAAATTAGACTAGATGCCTTCATAAGCCAACTGGTAAAGGAGAGAGATAAGTTATCCTCACCATCCCTTTTTGCTCCTTTCTTTTACCTAACCAGGTCACTTGAAATCTTTCTCCAGTGACCCAGAGCTATGTCAAAACCTGCTCTTGGATGCGTTCTCTTGCCAGTCAGTTACACTGGAAGGGAATTTGTTCATGTGTTAGGTTTACCTTACACAAATGGATTAAAAATAAATAGTAGACATAAGGATGTTTTGGTTTTATGTGCCAAAATTGTAGATATCAGCTACAGAGTGTGTATAGTAACTTAAGTGATGCTAGGAGTTTTCTGGCATCAAAAGCAATTGAACATACGTTTGAAGCTGTGAAAACATATTTCAATTAACCAGGTAGTGTGCGTATGTGGGCGTGTGTGTGTGCGTGTGTGTATGCATGTATATGTGTGTACGCATATATGTGTTTTGAGCTAGAATGAAGGAAACAATTTTGAGATGCATATTTTATATTGTAAACCTAATTAGGCTTATATATACTATTGCCATCCATCAGCTTATAGAAGTTTTACATCAAATGCATGCAATATTTTCTACATAGAGAAAATAAACAGTATGGTGTTTTAAGCCACTTGGAAATAATTTTGTTTCTAATCGACTGCTTCTGAAAAATATTTTCTCAAAGATTACAAAAAAGTAATGTGACTAAAATATTTTCCCTCTTCATTATTTTCTTCTTAAAATCTGTTTCCGTCCTATGATCTGCTTACTTGAGCTCAATGCTATACATGCAACACCCACAGCCACTACAGTTTTCAAAATTGCCTATATACATTTTATGTGAACATATCTTTAAAATTTAAACTCAGTTTATGTCAGATGTATGATCATGTATTCTACCTAACTACATTATTCTTTTTCTCCATTTCCTTTGGATAGACATATAAGAAAACTACTTGTGTCAAATCTGTCAAGGAGAAGCAATACTAATTAAAGTAAGATTTTCAATGGAATATAAATAATTATTTCTAAGAATAAATTATGATTTCTTCATCAAGTCAACTTATAATAGGTTTAACAACATATGAGTTTTAGCCAAAATACTAACTTGACACAAGAATGCTTTGTGAAGCTTTCTCCAACACAAGTTACATCTAGCACAGTATAACCATTTTCTAATTTGGATTTCTACAAAGTATTTATGCGGCTGGTGCTTCAATCATTTTACTTACCACAGTGCACTACATTTATTTCTGCATTTTCTTAAACTACAAATATTTGAAACTTAGGGATCATTTCCAAATTATCTCTGTGTGTCCAATATTCAGCAAAGTGCCAAGCTCACCTAAGTGCTCAATTCCCATTAGAAATGCCTTGCTCATTTCTGGCTCTTTTGTTTGAACTATGCTGGGTACTCAGAATTGAAGTAATGCTGAACTGCCCATGTGAGGGGATAGCAGTAAGAAGTCAAGGCCACCTTGTTCATGTTTTACTCCTCTTTTTGGTCTCAGACACTATCAGAGTGCTTTCATACTTTTCCTTATATCTGAATTCATTCATTTAAAATATATTTATTAGAGGTCTCCTATATTCTCTTCACTACTGCAGGCTCTGGGATCCATCAGTGAATGAAACAGACAAAATACTGCTCTCATAGAGCTTACATTTAGTAGGTAGACAGCAGAAGAATGATCAAATAGATACAAAATATAATGTCAGGTAGTGATAAGTATCATGATGAAAAATAAAAAGGGATAGAGAGTTTCCAGAGATGTTATTTTTAGATAAAGTGGTCATCACTCTGAAGTGATAATAGCTGATCAGAGACAGTGTATATCTAGTGATTGAATGTTACAAGCATAGAATGGCAAGGTCAGGGGCCAAGACAGAGCATGTGTGGTATGACTAACACACAACAAAAAGAATCATGTGGTTGTAGCATAGTAGGCAGAAGGAAGTATGGTAGAAAGAACTGGATGTTTGATATTGTGGGATCTTGAAGGAGTATTGTAGGACTCTGATATTGTAGGACCTTGATATTATTGTGACATATACACACATAATTATGTATTGACATATTTGCATGTTATTGTAATATAAGAAACTACTTATGTTTGAATAAAGAACGGACAAGATATGATTTATCTTTGAAAGGATTACTCTGACTTTGTGAATTATAAACTGAAGAATAGCAAGAGTAAAAGCAAACAGCCTAATTAGAAGGCAGTTGCCCCAATCCAAGAGTGAAATGATTATAATGTGGATTAGGATAGTAATTGTTAAATTACTAAGTAAGAAATGGTTAGTTCCTAGATTTATTTTAAGGTGAGCTAATGGGAAATGTGAATGGATTATATGGAGGAGATGGAGGTTGAGGAAAGTAAAGAATGGCTCCATAAAATTTGGTCTGAGCTACTAATAGAAAAAATAGCATTATTTAGAGAGTTAGGAAGCACTGTAGGGTATGCAGGAGGAAGGCAGGGAGGAGTTGGTTTTAAAGTACAGCAGGAATCATAAATTCATCTTGGGAGTCTCTTAGTCCATTTTGTGTTAGTATAACAAGATATATGAAACTGGATCATTTATAAATAACGTAAGTGTATTTCTCACAGTTCTGGAGGCTGGTATGTCCAAGATCAAGGTGTCAGCATCTGGTGAGACCATCTTGCTGCATCCTTAAACCGTGGAAGGTGTAAGGGCAGGAGATAACTGAACACTGCATGAAGCCTTTTCTATAAAGGCATTAACTCCATTAAGCAGCGAGGAACTCTCATCACCTGGTCTTCTCGTAAAGGCCCCTCCTCTTAATATCACCACATTGACAACATCTGCATTTTTGAGGGGACATTCAAACCATAACAAAGATTTATTTTAAGTTTATGATGCTTATCAGACAACTAAATGGAATATCCTAGATTTCAGAAAAAAAATGGGAGAGGCTGGAGGTTAAAATTTGGGAGTTATTAGTGACTTCAAGCCATGGAATCAGATGGACTCACCTAGGAACTAATTATAGGAAGAAAAGTGGGGGAGACAAGAGAATGGAGAAATGAAGTACTCCAACATTTATGGGTCAGAAAGAGGAAGATAATCCAGTAAAAGGAACTGAGAGGAAGAGAAGAAAAAAGAAAAAGAAAAAATAGAAAAAAAGCATTATCTAGTTAGAACCTGCTTTTCTTTTTGCTTTGAATGTTTTCTTCTCATTTTCTATACATCTCCAAAAGTGAGATTGATCCTGTGATCCAACCTACGTATTAAAATTATTCAGGCAGGGCATGGTGGTTCATGCCTGTAATCCCACACTTTGGGAGGCCAAGGCTGACAGATCACTTGAGGCCAGGAGTCTGAAATCAGCCTGGCCAACATGGTGAAGCTCTGTCTCTACTAAAAATAAAAAGGTAGCCGAGTGTGGTGGCATGTGCCTTTAGTCCCAGCTACTTGGGAGGCTGAGGCAGGAGAATCGCTTGAACCCAGGAAGCGGACGTTGCAGTGAGCCTAGATTGCAGCACTGCACTCCAGCCTGGGTGACACAGTGAGACTTCATTTCAAAAATAAGTAAGTAAGTAAGTAAATACATTTGTTCAAACTGTGGCCAACACATCCAGTTTCCCCAGTATGTAAAGTGATGTCTAAAGTGTCCATCATGGGTCATGCCATCCCTGATTCCATCCGTCAGTTAGCTATCTCAGCTGACAGTTAGCCCCTTATTTTACTACAGAAGAAAGGAGCTGTAGGGTGGAGGCCCAGATGTTTGGATTACATCCGTCACATTTATTCAGACCCAGACTCTGAAGAACATTTTATCTTATTAAGGTCAATTTTGCTAAAATTTATAAATGTTTTGAAAGTAATTACAGTAAATGCCTTCTTATTTGGCCTCTTAACAAGTAGCTAAGAATGTTTCCCATCGTTTTCTTAAAATATAATGACTAATATCCATAGATAACAATTGCTCCCATACATACATAGGCTTCTCTTCCACTGTATCTAGAATGTTTTCAACATTTTTTGTTCCCCTACCCATTTGTGCCAATTGTACTAATCAGGGCAATACTCAATGAAATACGTGTAAACTGGTAAAATATGAAAACAAAATTAGTTGCTTTGCTAAATATTGATGAATGTGAGTTATTATATACTAAAATAATTTTGATAATTTTGTGTTGTAGAAACAACTAAAAACTACAGTGAAATTGTAAAAATTTGTAAAGAATTTGTAACTAAGTTATGAATCTAGATTTCTCCACTTGCCTCTTTAAGCACCCATGTAATGGGAGGAAGAAAGGGAAGAAGGAAGGAAAGGAGTGAGGGAAGAAGGAAGGAAAGGAGGGAGGGAAGAAGGCAGGGAAAGAAAGAAGGCAGGCAGGCAAAAAGAAATACATAAAGAAAGAAGAGAGAAGAATTTTGAAAAAAAAAGTGAACTGTAAGATGATGCATTTTGGATATGATTCATGTAAAAGAGATAATTTAAAACTTCAGTCAAGCCCAAAGAAAACATTATATGCTGGCATTTCTATATCAAAATATTGGCAAATAAATGGATACACATGTGATTTAAGTTAAGATGAAAATGTTTATGTATTGTAAATATCATTTTTATTGGATGCACCGTAAAATCGATTTTGATGTCCACCACTGTTTTTCTTATTACTTTGGTATTTATGAATATGTATTTATTGTGGCTCAGAAGAATTGATTAGTTTTATTTTAAAATGGTCAAAGTTCCTGCAAAACAACCCAAGCAAAGTGCCTATATCTTTTCAAAATAGCTTATTATCATGATATAATTTAAGAATCAGCTGATCTGCATATTTTGAAACTTCCTTACTATTCTCGATATTACATATTTAATTAACTTTAAAATTAAATTTAAAAATATGGCATATTTAACAAATTTGACTTTAATAGTATAAAATCAACATCACTTATCAGTGTCCTATTTAACTTTGAAAACTATAATAAAAATAACATAATTCAAAATGCTTATTTGGAAAACAAAATGAAACAGCTGAATCTTCTAAAAAAAGAAAGGGAAAATAAATTTAGAAGAAAAAAATAACAGAAATAACAGAGAGGACTATGAAGTAGAAGGTATCTTTCCAGTGTCATTTTCAAATTCTCGGAATAAAATGGATGTACATTTTGTCATGTAGAGAATTGTGCGGCTTTCTATTTCTTCTTAGTATGAGTATCTGTGTTAACTGACTTCTACATGATTTAATAAAAAGAGAACACCCCAGTTCTCAGCTTAGTTGTACCATAAGCTCCCTATGAGATACTCACACTTTTCAAACATTTACCCCAAGCCAGGCACTATGCTTCCCATTTAATCCTCTTAATAATCCTTCCAGGTAACTTTTGTCAGCCTTTTTTTTTTTTTTAATCTGATCTCAATTTTTTTTTTTATTATACTTTAAGTTCTAGGGTACATGTGCATAACGTGCAGGTTTGTTACATATGTATACTTATGCCATGTTGGTGTGCTGCACCCATCAACTCGTCAGCACCCATCAATTCATCATTTATATCATGTATAACTCCCCAATGCAATCCATTTTAAACATAGAAATACAAGCTTAGAAATGGACTAACCACACAATCAATGGTGAAGCAAGGGTGCCCGCAAATCTCTGCCTGATGACAAAGGCTATATGTTTAACGCCACCCCTTACTGTCTCACCTCACTCATTCATGTGTCCGTTTCTTCTTCTTTATTTTATTTTATTTTTTTTATTATACTTTAAGTTCTAGGGTAACATGCACAACGTGCAGGTTTGTTACATATGTATACATGTGCCGTATTGGTGTGCTGCACACATTAACTCGTCATTTACATTAGGTATATCTCCTAATGCTATCCCTCCTCCCTCCCCTCACCCCATGACAGGCCCCGGTGTGTGATGTTCCCCTTCCTGTGTCCAAGTGTTCTCATTGATCAATTCCCAACTATGAGTGAGAACATCTTGCCATAGTTTGCTGAGAAGGATGGTTTCCAGCTGCAACTGTGTCCCTACAAAGGACACGAACTCATCCTTTGTTATGGCTGCATAGTATTCCATGGTGTATATGTGCCACATTTTCTTAATCCAGTCTGTCATTGATGGACATTTGGGTTGGTTCCAAGTCTTTGCTATTGAGGATAGTGCTACAATAAATGTAAGTGTGTATGTGTCTTTATAACAGCATGATTTATAATCCTTTGGTTATATACCAGTAATGGGATGGCTGGTTCAAATGGTATTTCTGGTTCTAGATCCTTGAGGAATTGCCACACTGTCTCCACAAGGGTTGAACTAGTTTACAGCACCACCAACAGTGTAAAATTGTTCATATTTCTCCACATCCTCTCCAGCACCTGTTGTTTCCTGATTTTTTAGTGATCGCCATTCTAACTGGATCTCATAGATAACTGGATGGTATCTCATTATGGTTTTGATTTGCATTTCTCTCATGGCAAGTGATGATGAGCATTTTTTCATGTTTTTGTTGGCTGCATAAATGTCTGCTTTTGAGAAGTGTCTGTTCATATCCTTCACCCACTTTTTGATGGGGTTGTTTCTTTTTTTCTTGTAAATTTGCTGCAGTTTTTTGTAGGTTCTGGATATTAGCCCTTTGTCAGATGGGTAGATTGCAAAAATTTTCTCCCATTCTGTAGGTTGCCTGTTCACTCTGATGGTAGTTTCTTTTGCTGTGCAGAAGCTATTTAGTTTAATTAGATCCTATTTGTCCATTTTGGCTTTAGTTGCCATTGCTTTTGGTGTTTTAGACATGAAGTCCTTGTCCATACCTATGTCCTAAATGGTATTGTCTAGGTTTTCTTCTAGGGTTTTTATGGTTTCAGGTCTAACATTTAAGTCTCTAATCCATCTTGAATTTATTTTTGTATAAGGTGTAAGGAAGGGATCCAATTTCAGCTTTCTACATATGGCTAGCCAGTTTTCCCAGTACCATTTATTAAATGGGGAATCCTTTCCCCATTGCTTGTTTTTGTCAGGTTTGTCAAAGATCA
>NW_016809574.1:404885-407978 GCF_001698545.2 Rhinopithecus bieti | reverse complement strand
AAGCATTTGCTTATCTGTAAAGGATTTTATTTCTCCTTCACTTATGAAACTTAGTTTGGCTGGATATGAAATTCTGGGTTGAAAATTCTTTTCTTTAAGAATGTTTAACATTGGCCCCAACTCTCTTCTGGCTTATAGAGTTTCTGTAGAGAGATTCGTGGTTAGTCTGATGGGTTTCCCTTTGTGGGTAACTAGACCCTTCTCTATGGTTGCCCTTAACATTTTTTTTCCTTCATTTCAACTTTGGTGAATCTGACAATTATGTGTCTTGGAGTTGCTCTAATTGACGAGTATCTTTGTGGTGTTCTCTATATTTCCTGAATTTGAATGTTGACCTGCCTTGCTAGGTTGGGGAAGTTCTCCTAGATAATGTCCTGAAGAGTGTTTTCCAACTCTTTTCCATTCTATCCGTCACTTCAGGTACACCAATCAGATGTAGATTTGGCCTTTTCACATAGTTCTATATTTCTTAGAGGCTTTGTTCATTTATTTTTACTCTTTTTTCTCTACACTTGTCTTCTCGCTTCATTTCATTCATTTGATCTTTAATCACTGATACCCTTTCTTGCACTTGATCGAAATGGTTACTGAAGCTTGTGCATTTGTCATGTAGTTCTCATGCCATGGTTTTCAGCTCTATCAGATCATCTAAGGACTTCTCTGTGTTGATTATTCTAGTTAACCATTCATCTAATCTTTTTTCAAGGTTTTTAGCTTCTTTTCGATGGGTTTGAACTTCCTCCTTTAGTTCGGACTAGGTTGATCGTCTGAAGCCTTCTTCTCTCAACTCTTCAAAGTCATTCTCTGTCCAACTTTGTTCCATTGCTGGCGAGGAACTATGCTCCTTTGGAGAGGGAGAGGCGCTCTGATTTTTAGAATTTTTGGCTTTTCTACTCTGTCTTTTCTCCATCTTTGTTTTTTTTAATCTCCCTTTGGTCTTTGATGATGGTGGCGTACAGATGGGGTTTTGGTGTGGATGTCCTTTCTGTTTGTTACTTTTCCTTCTAACAGTCAGGACCCTCAGCTACAGGTCTGTTGGAGTTTGCTGGAGGTCCATTCCAGACCCTGTTTGCCTGGGTATCAACAGCAGAGGCTGCAGAAGAGTGAATATTGCCAAACAACAAATGTCGCTGCCTGACCATTCCTCTGGGAGCTTCATCTCAGAGGGGTATCCGGCCATGTGAGGTGTCAGTCTGCCCCTACTGGGGGGTGCCTCCCTGTTAGGCTGCTGGGTGTTCAGGGACCCACTTGAGGAGGCATTTTGTCCGTTCTCAGATCTCAAACTCTGTGCTGGGAGTACCACTACCCTCTTCAAAGCTGTCAGACAGGGACATTTAAATCTGCAGATGTTTCTGCTGCCTTTTGTTTGGCTATGCCCTGTCCCCAGAGGTGGAGTCTACAGAGGCAGGCAGGCCTCCTTGAGCTGTGGTGGGTTCCACCCAGTTCCAGCTTCCAGGCTGCTTTGTTTACCTACTCAAGCCTCAGCAATGGCGGGTGCCCCTCCCTCAGCTTCGCTGCTGCATTGCAGTTAGATCTCAGATTGCTCTGCTAGCAATGAGGGAGCTCTGTGGGTGTGGGACCTTCCGAGCCAGGTGCGGGATATAACCTCCTGGTGTGCCATTTGCTAAGACCCTTGGAAAAGTGCAGTATTAGGGTGGGAATGACCCGATATTCCAGGTGCTGTGTGTCACAGTTTCCCATGGCTAGGAAAAGGAATGCCCTTAACCCTTGCACTTCCTGGGTGAGGCAATGCCTCGCCCTGCTTTGGCTTTTGCTCAGTGGGCTGCACCCACTGTCCTGCACTGACTGTCCAGCATGCCCCAATGATATGAATCCGGTACCTCAGTTGGAAATGCAGAAATTACCTGTCTTCTGTGTCTGTCATGCTGGGAACTGTAGTTTGGAGTAGTTCCTATTTGGCCATCTTGGAACCACTCCCCCCCAATTTCTTCTTTTGCGAATTGAAGATAGAGACAATTGCCTTCCCAGGAGTAGGTCCAATCCAAATGTCATGCAGTGTTTATTGTTAATAACATCTCTCAGAGAATATTAGAAAACATTAGAAAAACTGGGTAGAGGTGCTTTCCCTAGAAACATTGAATCATGTTCAGCCCTGAAGCTAGGCCAGTGCTTCTAGTCGGTCCTGTCCTGCTAAGCCACGCTCTAAGCCAGGGCTCCTTTAGGCTACACAAATTGTCTTACATTATTCTACTGCTTAGAAGTGGCTCAAATATTTAGCAGATTAACTTTTCAAACAATTTACTTTTGCATAATGGAAGAACCAGAAGTTGCATAAGTTCCAGTTCTGATTTTAACAGGGGCCAGAAGACTGATGGCCAGTGACCAGCTATCAGCAAGCATGCCTGCTTCAGATACTTGCCCAACTCAGGAGAATTGCCTAATGACAGGAAATGATAAAACAAATACTGCAGAGAGTCACTGTATTGTCTTTTAGGTCAAAGGTAGGAATTCCCTTTGAGAATAAATTTTGAACACCTGCCTGAGTATTAATACGTGACCTCAATGATGAGACATACATAGTATTCCTTAGAAAAAATACTGGATTTATTTAAAAAAAAATTTGAATGCAACATAAGGAAACCATAATGCCTTTTCTAATGAAGTTTAACAAATCAGTTTTAAAAATTTGTCACTAAACTAAATAGTTCATGATTATATTAGCAGCAGAAACATCAAGGGATTAGAAATTAGAATGGATGGCCGGATAAAAAGTGGCTTAGGGGTAATTATTAATTGACATTTCACTGAACAAGATTAAGATGATGGTCCCCAAGAGTGAGTTTTAGGGCAACCAGTGTGAACAGTAATGGTATGTAATTGATTCCCAGGAAGAGACTTCAGATATTTGTTAGAGGCATTTTCTTCAGGAAACCTAAGAATACAGTAAATCTATATAAATATTTTTTTATTATTATTATACTTTAAGTTCTAGGGTACATGTGCATAACGTGCAGGTTTGTTACATATGTATACTTATGCCATGTTGGTGTGCTGCACCCATCAACTCGTCAGCACCCATCAATTCATCATTTATATCATGTATAACTCCCCAATGCAATCCCTCCCTCCTCC
>NW_016809574.1:387664-403433 GCF_001698545.2 Rhinopithecus bieti | reverse complement strand
TTGGGTTTTTTTTTTTTTTTTTTTGAGATGGAGTCTCGCTCTGTCGCCCAGGCTGGAGTGCAGTGGCGCAATCTCCACTCACTGCAAGCTCCACCACCTCCCGGGTTCACACCATTCTCCTGCCTCAGCCTCCAGAGAAGCTGGGACTACAGGTGCCCGCCACCACGCCAGGCTAATTTTTTTGTATTTTCAGTAGAAACGGGGTTTCACCGTGTTTCCCAGGATGATCTCGATCTCCTGACCTCGTGATCTGCCCGCCTCGGCCTCCCAAAGTGCTGGGATTACAGGCATGAGCCTCCGTCCCTGGCCTGAACCAAAGCTTTTAAGTAACGTGTGTCTTTCTCTGTGCTCCCATTCCCCTTCTGCTACTGCATAAAATAGGCAAAACTGCCATGTGGGGAAAACTTGAGTCCATGTATTGTGTGGAGTAAGGTTGATTACCAGCCTAGAGAAACCACATTAGGCTGTTAAGTGTGCAAGAGAAAATAAATTGTTGGGGTAAGCTATTGATACTGGCTTTATTACAGCAGCTAGCGTTACTCTGACTAATTAAAAACAGATAGCACAGGGATAGTTTAACATATGCAAGCCAATAAATGTGAAACATTACATATGCAGAATTAAAAACAAAAATCACATGATCATCTCAATAGACGCAGAAAAGGCATTTGAGAAAATCCAGCAATCCTCTATAGCTAAAACCCTCAGTAAAATTAGCATGGAAGGGACATACCTCAATGTAATAAAAGCCGTCTATGACAAACCCACAGCCAACATAATACTGATGGGGAAAAGTTGAAAGCATTTTCCCCCATAACTGGAATAAGACAAGGATGCCCATTCTCACCACTTCTATTCAATATAGTTCTGGAAGTCCCCTAGTCAGAGCAATCAGACAAGAGAAAGAAATAAAGGGCATCCACATCAATAAAGAGTGAGTCAAAGTGTCACTGTTTGCTGATGATATGATTGTTTAATCTAGAAAATCCTAGACTTCTCCAGAAAGCTCCTAGAACTGATAAATGAATTCAGCAAAATTTTAGGATACAAAATTAATGAACACAAATCAGTAGCTCTGCTATAAGCCAATAGCAACCAAGCTGAGAATCAAATCAAGAACTCAATCCCTTTTAAAATAGCTGCAGAGAAATAAATAAAATACTTAGGAATATATTTAACCAAGGAGGCGAAAGACCTCTACAAGAAAAGCTACAAAACATGGCTGAAAGAAATCATAGATGACACAAACAAATAGAAACACATCCCATGCTCATGGATGGGTAGAATCAATATTGTGAAAATCACCATACTACCCAAAGCAATCTACGAAGTCAATGCAATTCCCATCATAATATCACCATCATTCTTCACAGAGCTAGGAAAAACAATCTTAAAATTCATATGGAACCAAAAAGAGCCTGCATAGCCAAAGCAAGACTAAACAAAAAGAACAAATCTGGAAGCATCACATTATCTGATTTCAAACTATACTATAACGCCATAGTCACCAAAACAGCATGCTACTAGTATAAAAATAGGCACATAGACTAATGGAACAGAAGAGAGAACCCAGAAATAAAGCAATATACTTATAGCCAGTTGATCTTTGACATAGCAAACAAAAATATAAAAAAATATTGTTGAATAGAGAAGAGGACACCCTATTCAACAAATGATACTGGGATAGTAGGCTGGCCCCATGTAGAAGAACAAAACTGGATCCTCGTCTCTCACCTTATACAAAAGTTGACTCAAAATGGATCAAGAACTTAAATCTAAGACCTGAAACTGTAAAAATTCTAGAAGATAACATCAGAAAAACCCTTCTAGACATTGGCTTGGGCCAAGACTTCATGACCAAGAACCCAAAAGCAAATACAGCAAAAACAAATGCAACAAAAGCAAATAGATGGAACTTAATTAAACTAAAAGCCTTCTATACAGCAAAAGAAACTATTAGCAGAGTAAACAGACAACCCACAGAGTGTAAGAAAATCTTTGAAATCTATACATTTGACAGAGGACCAATATCCAGAATCTACAAGGAACTCAAACAAATTAGCTAGAAGAAAAGAATCTCATCAAAAACTGGGCTAACAACATGAACAGAGAATTATCAAAAGAAGATATACAAATGGCCAACAAACACATGAAAACATACTCAACATCACTAATAATCAGGGAACTGCAAATCAAAACAACAATGTGATACCATCTTACTCCTGCAAGAATGGCCATTAAAAAAAAAAAAAAAAAAAAGATGTTGGTAGAGATGTGGTAAAAAGGAAAACTTTTACACTGCTGGTGGAAATGTAAACTAGTACAACCACTATGGAAAACAATGTGGCAACTCCTTAAACAACTAAAAGTAGAACTACCATTTAATCCAGCAATCCCACTACTGGGCATCTACCCAGAAGAAAAGAAGTCATTATACAAAAAAGATACTTGCACACTTATGTTTATAGCAGCACAATTTGCAATTGCTAAAATATGGAACCAGACCAAATGCCCATCAATCAAAGAGTGAATAAAAAACGTGGTATATGTATGTATGTGTGTATATATATATATGTGTGTGTATACACATATGTGTAATATATATGTAATATATATGATATATATCAAAAATATGTGTGCATATGTATGATGTTATATATGATAGAATATATATATATATATATATATATATATATATATATATATATATATATAGTGTGTGTGTGTGTGTGTGTGTGTGTGTATATGTATGATAGAATACTACTCGGTCATAAAAAGGAACGAAATAATGGCATTTGCAGCAACCTGGATGGAATTGGAGACCATTATTCTAAGTGAAGTAACTCAGGAATGTAAAGCCAAACATCCTATGTTCTCACTCATTCATAAGTGACAGCTGAGCTATAAGGATTCAAAGGCATAAGAATGATACAATGAACTTTGGGGACTCGGGGAAAAGGGTGGGAAGGATGAGGGATAAAATACTACAAATTGGGCATGGTGTATGCTGCTCAGGTGATGGATGCACCAAATTCTCAGAAATCACCACTAAAGAATCTATTCGTGTAACCAAAACCACCTGTTTTCCAAGAACCTATGGAAATAAAAATAAAAGAAACTTAAATTAAAAAACCTCTTTCATATTGTATAAGCCATAAAAGACTCATAAGTTTGATTACATTTTAAAAGACTTTTATGTGTTGAAATAAAATAAAGACAAAGGCAAAAGACATAAAGAAACCAACAAAAGTGAATCCCACAAATGTGTTGAACTAAGGGAGGCAGACGCAAGAAAATGAAGCAGTATGACTTCATTTTTATAACTACAATAAAAGCAACACTAATATGTGTTGTTAGAAATATCAAGGAGTTGGGTTAGAATGGAAACCCAAGAGGTGATTATGGGGTGCTAGCAATTTTCTGCCTTTTGTTAAAATGCTGGTTACAAGGGTGTGTTTAATCTGTGAAAAGTCAGGAAGTTGTATACACTTTTATGTGTATATATGAGTTACTGTACCATACTCAGTGTTTTAAATGTTAAAAATAAAACAATGGTTTACATAAGGGTATTTTACTGATTTGAGGGTTTTTCTAATGTGCTATAATTATGTAAATATTATAAGAAGAGCCTAAGTGATGTTACATGGGACCTCTTTGTGCTACTTTTGTAACTACTTGTGAATCTGTAATTACCTTAATTAAAATTTTATTTAAATAGAAAAAAATTAAAACATGAAAAAAAGCTAGAGCTATTATAGCATATTAGAGAAATTGAAATGGGAAAAAGTCAAATGACTTAACTAATATTAGTGAGTGAAACGCCAAAATGTCAAATCCAGGTCCTTTCATTATAAAGCCAAAGTTCTTCTGAATGCTTCATGCTGCCTCTCAGCCAGATATTCATCTGGGGTGGCCAGGCAGAGTTATTGATGGAAGAGCTTGTCCTTTCCAAAGTACCTTGCATTTGTGAAGTTGCTTTGACAATTCAACATGAGGATAATATTTTAATGATGATAATAATAATATCATCAATAATAATTTTGGTACTTTTTAGTTGATAAAATATTTTCTTAGATATCTCATTTAGTCCTCATAATAATTCTGCATGCTATATAGATTTGCCATATGTCTGTTATAGGTGATAAAACTGAACCTCAGATAAATGTATTTGTCCAAAATCATATCATCCAGTTTAGAACAGTAGAATGAAGACTCCAGAAAAAAAGATCTTCAGGGGGAATAAAAAGAGGTAAAGAGAGAGGCTGTCTCAGAATTTCCAACATAATAAATGCTTGGAAGAATATTTGAGAATATAATCAAGAAAATGAGAGGTAATTAAAACATGAGGTGAAAATAAAATACTTAAAAGAAGAAAAATGGAAAATACTTACTCTGCTTAGCTCTCTAGTTCAAAATATATACCTAACCATAATCATGTATGCACTATTTATTCATTAAAATATAAATAGAAATAAAACCATATAGGGCCTATGAGATAGATTAGTAGGGTAGAGTTGTAGAAGAACTAAATCTTCCTCCAAAATAGCAGAGACTCTGAGGATAATATTTGAAATAAATGAACAAAGGGATATCAATGTATGTATGTTGTTTTTATAGAAGGAGGTAACTGCTAGACAAAACGGTTAAGAGAGTTAAAAGTTTCTACCTCTGAGGTGGTGCAACTAAGCGGTGAGAAGCAGGGTTTAGGTTTTGGTTTAGCTTTCTGTGATACTTGGGTTTTGATTATACACAACTACTGCTCTGATTAGAAATGACATTTAAATGGCTATAAAAAGTCAAATGCTTAATACTATTGAGAATGATATATATAGACATTGTGTCTACTCTTTATCCCTTGAGGGCGAGGTCAGCTGTTAGCTCAGTTCCCATGCGGCTGGGGATGAAAGTGGAAGCTTCCACATCGAGATGCATGATTACAGGGAAGAGACTATAGGGAAACATGAATGAACGCAGAGGGAACATTTAGGAGCAATTACCATCATCCAAGTCAGGGAGTTTAGGCCTGGAGTAGTTGTTGTGGTAGAGTCAATGAGAATGGGAAGGATTCTGCTATGTTTTGAAGGTAGAAACAAAGGATTTGGAGATTGATTTGATATTGAGTGTAATAATAAAAGGTAGTAAACAAGGACTTTAAAGTTCGGGTCTGAACAATGTGAAGAATGAAATTGCTATTTTATGGATATGAAAAAGAACACGTGAGGAAGATTTGGGAGATGCAAATCAATATTTCAATATTAGACATGATAAATTTGTTATACCTATTAAACCTCCGATATGGTTTGGATTAGTGTCCCCACCCAACTCTTAATTAACATGAGAGGAGGAGCCTGCTGGGAGATGATTAGATCTTGGAGGCAGATTTTCCCCTTGCTGTTCTTGTAATAGTGAGTGAGTTCTCACGAGATCTGATTCTTCAAAAGTGTGTGGCACCTCCCCTCCCTTCTCTCTTCTGCTCCACTATGATAAGACGTGCTTGCTTGCCTTTCGCCATGATTGTCCTAAGTTTCCTAAGACCTGCCAGTCATGCTTCTTGTTAAACCTGCAGAACTGTGAGTCAATTAAACCTCTTGTCTTCGTAAATTACTCAGTCCCACGTGGTTCTTCATTGCCATGTGAGAACAGAATAATACAAACTCCAACTGGAAATGCCATGTAACACTTAGATATATGAGTCTGTAATTCAGGAATACTTCTAAAATGGAGCTATTGCCTGGAGTATTAGCATATAGATGGTATTTAAAGCTGTGAATGGATGAGGTCACTTAAGGAGTGAGCACAGAGAGTGAAGGAATCCAGTCTGAGGATGGAGTCTTATTTTCTCGGAAGGTTAGAAGTAGGGAAGATGAGAAGGAGCCAGCAAAGGTGACAAAGAAGGAATGGCTAGAGAAGTAGGATAACTAAACAAAGTGGGGTGTCCACGTAGTTAAGTGAGAATAGTAATTCAGGGAGGTAAGAATGAACAACTGTTTCGAACACTCTTGAGGACTTAAATGAAGACTGAAAATAAATGATACTTGCACTACGGCAACATGAAGATTACATAGCATTTTAGATTTGTTAGTGGGAGCATGTGAAAACTCTCTCATCCATTTTGCTTCTCATTTCCCTGGAGAACAAGAAGCAAAATAATCAGCAGAGTGAGGCAAGGAGAAGTTGTGGATACTTGATGAGAGAGAAGAGGTGTGAAATAACCATCTAGCAGAGTGAGAGAGAGAAAGCTGCCTACAGAAATATGGTAGGAATTCCCTGAAGTGATAAGGTCATGATACTGTGTATTCTGTCTAGCCACATGCTGCTGTTCCCCAGATTGTCAGATTTGGCTTCAAACAGTATTGGTGTTTTCCTAAATTAGTCTGACAAAGTAAGAGAGGAGTAAGGGAGAAGGGGTCTCTTCAGGGAGCGATTATGATTATTGGAATCTGGATGAGGTAAAAAAAAAAAGACAAGAGCATGGTCAATGATGCTCATAGTTAATAGGGTCTCACGTATTCGTGGAATTATGGAAACTGAAATACTAGAAAAAAGGGTAAAAAGATAGAATATAGAAACAACAAGAAGGGATAAGGGGTGATGTATTCAAGCAATTAACTTCAAAAAGATGAGATAATGAGGTAGAAGGAAAGGACAATAAATGGTCTCAATGCCCCAATGGGCAATAAGTAAGAGACCGACCCACCTTTCCTTCAACATCCATGACATCTGAGTGCTCCATGGGATGGATACAAGAGAAAAAATGGCCAGTTTAGGAGGGGCATAAGACGTTTAGTCTTCTGCATGGATGAACAAAGTTCAGAGCAACTGACAAGAGAAATCACGCACATATATCTTAGAATATATGTTTGAAATTGGGATTTAAGTATACAATATGTCACACTTTTTAAAAATTGTATAAATATATATAATAATTTTTTCTAGAAATAAACACTTCTAAAGATGTTTTCTGATTTTCTTCTATGTAATCTATATAATTCTTAATAATATAGTCATATAACTAATCTATATATGTATCTGCATATCTATGCATTTGTTTTCTTCTATTATTTTATTAAAAAATAACAAAAGAGAAGCAACAAAAGTCCCAGGAAGCATTAATATTAAGCATACCACTCTTTGTTTGTCATGGCTACATTTTCTCTGAAATTCTTTAACTTAAATCTTACCCGTTAGCATAAGTTTAACATACTCTTTCTATCATTTAAATATTCACCACTCAGCATTTTGGAAATGACTTTGTAGTATTTTGTTAGCAATAACTTTCTTTGGCTCTTTTGCCAACTAGTTGATATCCAGATGCTCGTAAGCACAATAATGTGTTGGCATAAACTAATTATCTGCCATGTGCAACTATTTATACGTCCTCACTACATTAGTAAGATATGAAAGCGATTTACAATTTCCTTTAAATAGTCACATGCACCTGCAGGCAGTTTTGGTTCAATAACACAGAAATGAGTGATAAAGATATGTTCTTTACGGCTTTGAGAGTTCAAATGACTGCGAATAAAACATTTCCTTTCCCTTTGCAGCATTGCAAATACTGTGACTTTTTTCATTTTCTTTCTTTTTTTTTAATCCTTAATTAATTCTGGAGTGTTACATCTTGGAAGCAAAGAAATTGGAGTTCTACAAACTTACAGAATTTAGACTGGGTAGATTGTGACATTCGTATTTTAAAAATCATTTTGAGAGAGGTGGGAAACATGTGAGGTTCACGATTTGACAGTGGCTGAGATGAGGGGAATGCATAGAAGGACGTCGCTATTGGACGCATTCCATCAGCCCTAGTTTGAATCCTGTCTCTGCAGGGCCAACTTATTTATGAAGCACAGTAGGCATAATGCCAAGATCTCATGATTTTGGGGGGTCTCACAAAATATTTTAATTTTAATTTATTTTGAATTCAAGAAAAAAATTGAATATAATAATAACACATATGTAAGACTAAATCCAGCCTGGGATATAATTGTCTTCATACTTAGGCAGTTACAAAATACAATTTTTGTTTTTCAATGAAGAAAGGGGCCCACAAAGACAAAAGTGCCTAGAGCTCATGAAAGTGATAATGCTGCTCTGAGTGGCTCAGTTGTCTTGAGTGAATAACTTGGAATAACTTAAACAGCTTGAACCTTTCTCTTTTAATCTTTAAAGCAGAGATAATATCTGAGAGGGCTGTTACAAGAAATCCATGAGACACTGTACGTAGAGTTCTCTGTGGAATGTCCTTCATAGAGTAAGGGCTTAATAAATGTGAGTTATTGTTAAGCTTTGCTAAAAATGGAGACTTTGGTACTATTACCACAGTCAAAGTGGCTTAAGGAGTTCTTTCTTTCCTTTTCTCATATCCCTAAAATGACATTCTTTGCTACATTGCTACTTGATGAAACTGATGGTAAGGTTTGGTGAATTCAATCAGGAACAGTTCCTTGTAAAGATTATTGATGGCTTTATAAATTTACTGCTGATCTTAACCACTCAGGCATTAAACTGAAATATCTTGGGCAACAACCAGATTCCTTGGTTTATGTAGAGCTTATGTACCTTGTGTACATTTACATTTATTTTTCATTTGAGTATTTACAAATGAGTAGAAAACTATGTTTTTGACCATATTATTAAATATGGAACTATAGACAATCTGTCTTAATTTGAGAAAAGAATGCTTATAAACACTTTTACCATGAAAATTTTGGTAGAATTCCTATGAAAAATAACTAAATAAACAAAAATAAAGTCTTAGTATCACTCTTTCCCTGGCACCCAGTAATAATACCCAGGGTTTCAGTCACATAGAAAGAACTGGAATTAGGACAGGTGTGATGATTAGGGGTAAACCCAGAGCTTTGGGAGGCTGAGATGGGAGGATCCCTTCAGCTCAGGAGTTCGATACCATCCTGGGCAACATAGTGAGACCTCACCTCTAAAAAAATTTTAAAAATTAGCTGAGTTTGGTGGCACATGGCTGTAACCCCAGCTACTTGGTTGACACAGGAAGATCACCTGAGCCTAGGAGGTTGAGACTGCAGTAAGCTATGATCACACAACTGCACTCCAACCTCAGTGACAGAGCAAGGTCCTGTCTCAAAACAACAGCAACAACAACTACTGATATTGTTTCCAATTTTTTCTGCTGATTTTAGAAAACGACAATGTGGAGTGAGGTGACAGAGGATCCTGAGCATTATATAGTCGGATATAAATGTAAATCTGTAAGTGGAAACAATGTAGACATTCCCAAGGTCAGATGGTCTGCTGGATTTTATATTCTTGCAATGTTATAGCCTTCCCAGCCCTGGTTATTAACTCATTAATCTTGCTCTCTGCCCCCAGTAGAGAATCTAATGGAATCTGTTGATTCCTTGGCTAGTAGCATAGACTTGCTAACCTTTCAGCTGTGTCTTGAGCTGTAATCTGTGGCTCTAAAACTGTGATATTTCTGTCAGCAAACAGAGAGGGTCTTTAGGAATTATATGAATTTAATCAAATTTAACAATCAGCCTGTCGTACAGCATCTTGCCCTGAAGTCTGTTTTTCCCCAAACCCTGTGTGGAATATAATCACCTTGTCGGTTGGAACCAGTTTCTGACAGACTCTGGCAAATTACAGATGGATCCTAGTGAAGTTTCCTCATTACATTGTTAAAATATCCACCTCAAAGGAGTTATAGCTTTATTACCATAACATGCAACTTATGTACTGGCAAAATGACTCACAACATCTGTATAACTGGGACCCCTACTCTCCCTTATCTACATGTGATGATGTATTCTCTTCCCTGTAATATAATACCATAAAATCTTTTGTTTCTTTCCCTCAGGAAAACACTGCTTTGGAGAATACTCTCAGTGTCCTCTTCCTTAACACTCCTATTGATGAAAACTTGTGTTCTCATGATCAGTCATTTTTTTTTTTTTTTTTTCACACCAGGTGAATGAAATCTGTTTTTTTTTTTAATGGTAACATTCCCATTTCAGTCCTATTCATGCTAGTAGGTGCCATTGAAACTTCCCCCACAAGGTTAACAAGAATTGCCTGCTGGGTTCAACACAGAAGGCAGAGTTGCAATGAGCCAAGTTTGCACCACTGCACTCCAGCCTGCGTGACAGAGTGAAACTCTGTCTCAAAACAAAAAACAAAATTGCATGCTGGGTTCTGGACATAAATATAGTTAATCATAATTACATATTAATCAGGCAGCACTCTGGTCCACCTCCTTGTTGCTAAAAGTCATGTAGCACTAGATACTGACCATTTATATCCCCCTTGTTCCTATAGATAAGAATTTGAAAATGAGGGTCTTAAAAGTGCTTAAGACTTGATTTGCATTCTCATTGTTTCTATAGATGGAATCTCTGACATTGGACTCATAAGGCTTTTAAGGGTTGCTTAGAATGATTTTCAGGACTAGAATTCCACTAACCAGTTTGAAGACCTCTACAGAGGAGTAAGAGCAGCATAAGAATACAGCTTCTTCATCTCTCATCTCCCTGTCCCATGACTTCATCATGCACTCTTAGACCAATCAATGATCTCCACACTTCAGTCTAACACCCTTAAAACCTTAACCCCAAGTTCCTTTGGGAGATGGATTTGAGGATTCTTCCTATCTCCTCATTCAGTGACCTACAATTAATCCTCTTTCTCTGCTGCAACCCAGTGTCTCAGTGTATTGACTTGCTATGTACATCAGTCCATAAGCCTATTATAGTCACATCTTAGTGGTGATCCTATTAAGAGGCACCCCTTGTCAGTATCTGCCCATGGCTAGTGCCCCTTCCATTTTGGAGGGCCCAGAGATAAGCTCAAGTAGCTGTTTGGCTCCTTTAAGCCAGGGGCCATCTCTGGAGCCTTCCTTGCCAGTGGAGCGTTGCCAACATTTGGCACATAAGCTTGCTTACAGGAGATAAATGGTTTCTGAGTCTGAAAGATGTCTTCTGAATCTGGTGAGTAATCTCAAGTGCAGTGAACACCCCTTTTCCCTTCTCCTGATATGTTGACCTTTTCAGAGGTCTGTTACCTGTTATAAGGTCCTGTTGACTCTCCTTACCCTGTACGAAGACCCCTGTTTAAGAGGACTTTCTCCAACTGAAAAGATAATAAAGAGCACTGTTTGGAGGAAGTACTCCTGAATGCTTTCAGTCTCAGTTCTGAAATCTGGTTTTAGAATTCAGACTTGTAAGAGCACATGCCTAGTCTTGTTCCATTTATGTGTGGGGAGTCCTGAAGGAGTCACTAGCAAATGCTCAACAGGCCTGAGTTGTTGGCAACCATTTTGTCTCTTTTTCTAGGTTAAAACTCAGATACCGAGAGGAGTGACTGGTATTGTGTCTTTGTTACATCTATAATTTTGTCTTGGCTGCTATGAGAAATGATAAGTTGATTTTTCTAAGCAGGCTATTGGGCTGTGTATTACAAAATTGGACATCCTTCACCTAAAATCCATGAAAAGAAGAAAATGATTTACATTTGTAATGCAGCCTGGTCCCAGTACTTATTAGAATATGGGGAAAGATGGCCAGAAATGGTTCCTTTGGTTACAATACCTTCTTTCAGCTAGACTTGTTCTTTAAAAAGAAGACAAGCAGCCGGGCGCGATGGCTCAAGCCTGTAATCCCAGCACTTTGGGAGGCCGAGATGGGCGGATCACGAGGTCAGGAGATCGAGACCATCCTGGCGAACACGGTGAAACCCCGTCTCTACTAAAAAATACAAAAAACTAGCCGGGCGAGGTGGCGGGCGCCTGTAGTCCCAGCCACTCGGGAGGCTGAGGCAGGAGAATGGCGTGAACCTGGGAGGCGGAGCTTGCAGTGAGCTGAGATCCGGCCACTGCAGTCCAGCCTGGGTGACAGAGCGAGACTACGTCTCAAAAAAAAAAAAAAAAAAAAAAAAAAAAAAAAAAAGAAGAAGACAAGCAAGATGAAGTCTCTCATGAATATAGTGTTTTATATTGCTTTGGAAAAACAGGCAATAAAGAAAAAAATGTAAAATTCAGATATCAGAGAATGTTAATAAACCTGTACTAGCAGAGTCCCAGTAAAGAGATGGTGATACTTTGCTAATTTAGTTAAATAAGTGGTCAGCTCCACTTCCCCTACTATATGGGGGAGCCCTGGCCACATCACCAGCTCCTGAACCATAGTTCCCGCCTCCAAGAGGCCAGAAATGAGGGGGATACAGGAGTGGTCATTTCTTACACCTATCAGGGAACCCTTCAGCCAGGGTGCCACTTCAGCTTCAGTAGAGGAATTCTGCCTTTGGCAGCTACTTATGGGAGGTGTTGATGTCAATGCCGGGAAACCTATGGGGCTGATTTCCATATACTCTTTGTTCTCTACTTCTGACTTACTCAGTTTGAAAAACAATATGCCCACTTATTGTTTTCATTTAAATTTCCAATTCATAACCCCACCTGGGCCAATGCTCAAAGCTTGTTAAATATACTTCTAATATTTGAGGAGTAGAGAATGGTCTTAGAAAGGCTAGAGATGAAGCAGATCATTTGCATATTGACTTCCTTGATAACCCTGGTATAGGCAGCATCCCAGATTTCAGTGCCTATAGTCAACCCTGTTGGAATGTTAACACTGGAGACAAGCCTAAGATTGAGCATTATTGTGATTGCACTCTGGCTAGACTCCATGAAGAGGCACTGAAGCAAAGAAGTCTTAACAAAGATCAAGAAGTAATGCAAAAGCCCAATGAAAGCCCCTCCAAGTTCCTGGGATGCATTTTTAAAGTGTTCAGGCAATACACACATGTTGACCTCACTGTTCTAGAACATTTAAACATAATAAACATAACATTTATTAGCCAGAGTGCGTCCAATATTCTGAGAAAGTTGCAAAATGTCAAAGGGGCATTGGGCATGTCTTTGTCTCAATCAGTGGGGATTTCTTTCAAAGTATTTACCAGCACTGACCAGGTTCAGAAGCAGAAACAGCTTCAAAGAATCCAACAAGTCACCTTACTGACAGCTGCTCTAACCCTAGGAACTCTTTACCATGTCAAGGACCCTGCTTGGCACCCCACTTAAGAGAAGACCCGATTTTCCCCATGCTTCCAATAAGAAGGTGCACTCCACTGCAGATCCTGACCAATGTGCTTATCGCAGACAGGAGGATCACTGGAAAAAAGATTGTCCAAACCACAAAGGGGCAAATACTGAGAGAAATCAACCTCTCATTCACCAAATGCATTTCCTGCTACCTTCAGGCAAGGGACTTGAGGCTGTGAACTTTGTTGATGAGGGACAGGAATTACAGGACCGCGGGAGCGCCTTCTGATCCAACCAACAACCTTCAGTTTTCCCACACAGAGTGTTTCCCAGGTTGTTATGACAGTGGAAAATAGACTTCCTAGTAGATACTGGAGCTACTTAATTGGTATTAAATACAAACCTGTCCAAACTGTCTTCAGAAACCACAAAAGTGACAGGAGTCACAGGGAGGACCCTATAAAGACCACTTCAATCCCTAGATTGCCAACGTAGTTTCTTACATATGCCTAAATGCCCCATTCCTCTCTTGGGACCTGATCTCTTGACTAAACTGAATGCAAAGGTTGCCATTTCCCTGGATGACTAAATATCAGCATGTCCCCATATGAAGTTTGCACCTAGCAAGCTGAATTGTTACAAGAAGCTCATAAACCGGAAGAATTGCTACAAAGGGTGAGCCACCATACTTGAGCCGATGGGAGACAAGAGAGGGATAAATCCAAAATTCCAGTACAGGTTAATGTATGTGTAGAAATGGCATGCCAAATCTAAAACAATATCCCTGAGGAAAAAAGCACAATAAGATATTGAATCTTTGTTACCCATTTTCCTCAAATTTAGGCTCATTACACCTTTCTGGTCCTCATATTACACACCTACCTTGGTGGTCCGGAGGCCTGGGACTAAGGAATATAGGGTTGTTCAGAACTTGAGAGCCACTAACCAAATTGCAAAGGACATTCACCCCATGGTTCCCAATCCTTATACACTATTCACAACTTTAACTGGTGAACCTTGCTGGTTTACAGTCTCAGATCTGAAAGATGCTTTCTTTTTCATTCCTTTGAGTTTAGAGTCACAAAATTGTTTGCTTTTGAATGAGAGGTTCCAGATACTAAGGAAAAACAGCAGTACTGTTGGACAGCTCTCCAAGCCTTTAAAAACTCTCTAATCATCTTTGGGGAAATTCTTACTAAGCACCTTCAGGACCTTCAGCTAAAACATGGGACTCTGCTCTAATATGTTAATGACATATTAGTTGCTGGTACAAACAAGGAGACTTCTAACCAGAGCACCATATTAACTTTAAATTTTCTGGCCAAAGAGGGATATGAAGCATGCAAGAAAAGGCAAAATGTTACAATCCTCAGTTAAACACTTTGGGGCTAATCTTTTGCAGGGACAGAGAAATCTGCTCCTTGACTGGAAGTAAGCTCTTTCTAGAGCTGCCAGGCCTATGACATGGCAGCAACTAAGGAGTATTTTAGACCTGGCTGGATTATGCCATATTTGGATCCCCAACTTCAGACTCATAGCAAATTTGTTGCATATTTTTTTTCTTTTTTTATTTACTTTAAGTTCTGGGGTACATGTGCAGAACATGTAGGTTTGTTACATAGGTATACATGTGCCATGTTGTTTTGCTGAAACCATCAACTCATCATTTACATTAGGTATTTCTCCTAATGCTATCCCTCCCCCAGCCCCCCACCCCATGACAGGCCCCGGTGTATGATGTTCCCCACCCTGTGTCCATGTGTTTTCATTGTTCAACTCCTACCCATGTGTTTTCATTTTCAACTCCTACCTATGAATGAGAACAAGGGGTGTCTGGTTTTCTGTCCTTGTGACAGTTTGCTTAGAATGATGGTTTCCACCTTCATCCATGTCCCTGCAAAGGACATGAACTCATCCTTTTGTATGGCTGCATAGTATTCCATGGGGGTATATATGCCACATTTTCTTAATCCAGTCTATCTTTGATGGACATTTGGGTTCATTCCAAGTCTTTGCTATTGTGAATAGTGTGGCAATAAACATACGTGTGCATGTGTCTTTATGGCAGCATGATTTATAATCCTTTGGGTATATACCCAGCAATGGGATCACTGGGTCAGTATTTCTAGTTCTAGATCCTTGAGGAATTGCCACACTGACTTCCACAATCATTGAACTAATTTACACTCCCACCAACAGCGTAAAAGCATTCCTATTTCTGTGCATCCTCTGCATCTGCTGTTTTCTGACTTTTTAATGATCGCCATGCTAAGTGGCATGAGATGGTATCTCATTGTGGCTTTGATCTGCATTTCTCTGATGGCAGGTGATGATGAACATTTTTTCATATGTCTGTTGGCTGTATAAATGTCATCGTTTGAGAAGTGTCTGTTGATATTTTTTGTCCACTTTTTGATGGGGTTGTTTGTTTTTTTCTTGTAAATATGTTTAAGTTCTTTGTAGATTCTGGATATTAGCCATTTATCAGATGGATAGATTGCAAAAATGTTCTCCCATTCTGTAGGTTGCCTGTTCACTCTGATGATAGTTTATTTTGCTGTGCAGAAGTTCTTTCATTTAATTAGATCCCATTTGTCAATTTTGGATTTTGTTGCCATTGCTTTTAGTGTCTTAGTGATGAAGACTTTGCCCATGTCTATGTCCTGAATGGTATTGCCTAGGGTTTCTTCTGGGGTTCTTATGGTTTTAGGTCTAACATTTAAGTCTTTAGTCCATCTGAATAAATTTGTGTATAAG